>NW_026854862.1:0-28350 GCF_026571515.1 Ruditapes philippinarum
CTTGTGTGTTGGTTAATTTTTGAAATTCAATTTTGAGTTACCTCCCTTTATGTGAAATAAATATTTAAAAAAACTTTTTCATAATTTTAGATAAGTTTTAATAACTGTCATCAGTTGATAAAGATAGATAAAGTTAGTTAAAGCGGTTTAGACTGGTCAAAAGAGGACAATTTTGGTATGCGATAATATTTACAGGCCAAATTCCAAACAAATGTCTAACTAATAATTTTAAAAAAAAAAACTTGTTCCACATAATAAATTTTATATACTTGTTTTATAGTCACATCAAAATAAAAAGTAATGTTTCAATTAGCCTGTTAAGATTTTTTGATTCGTTTTCTTTTAAATAATTTTTTTGATAATATGCATAATGTTTAAAAAACTGTGAACTAACTAATCCATTTGCCTCATTTTTTTAGATGTTCAGTACTTAATCAAAAGTGAACAAAAGAAAATAAATCAATTTTTTGTTTCCTACTATAAGAAAAATAAAATCCAACCATTTACAAAAACAGCAACAACAACAACAAAAAACAACATCAGTTTATTGTGAAAAAACATACCTTTTACACTCTTTGAAAACTTTTCATCTGTTAGTACTGAAACTGGATCAGCATCTTTGAGAATATCTTGAAGCAGTAAGTCTGGGTATGATATATCTAGCGGAAGGTACGCGCCACCAGCGCGCAAAATGGCAATATACGAGATCACATATTCAATACATTTGTCCATATAAATAGCCACACATGTGTCTGGTACCACACCTTTGTGACGTAGATTTAGTGCTAATATTTCTGACAATCTATCAAGTTCTGCAAAGGTCAACTGATTTCCGTCCGCATCCACAACCGCTACGGCTTCTGGCGTAGTTTGAGCTTGCCGTAAAAACATTTCATGTAGCAGTCCATTTTCCTCGTACTTCTCCATCTTAGTTAACCTGATATCATTCCAAAATATTTTGTACAAAATTGAATCCATTACAATTAAAGCAAATAAAATGTCTTTCTTAAGTGTGTAATGAGGATAATGCTCAAAATCTTGTATTAAAACCAGACCTTAGGTACCTTCTGTACAACTTTTCTCTTTGCAACTTGTGTAGGACATTCTACTTCATGTTAGAAATTGATTTGTTATTGACATTATTGCAGACAAAACAAACTTCTAAAATTACCAGACTTATTTTCTGCCAATTTCGTTAGAGGTGCTATTTAAGTATGTAACGCCTTTTTTGGATTTCTGACTGACTTGAATAGAAGGTAATTATTAACAATTTCTGGTCTCAGCCAGTTTTACCAATATCTGCACCACTAATTCCAATACCTGCTGGCAATTCCAATCTCTTGTGGTAATTCTCAATACCAAATATGTCTTATTTAATTTATAGATGCCAGTCAATTGTGAAAGTGAGGCAGTTATTTTAGGATAGCTGATCGAGACAAAATGTAAACAAAATAGTATTCATTCTTTGAGCAAAAGAAGTTGTCTTTTCTACACAACAAGTATCATGTTGTGCCAGGCTAGTATATTAGTCCCAGGCGGGTGTGCACATTTGTGTTGGGTGAAGTGATAGAGTGAGATATAACCTGTATCATTCACTGTAAGATCCTCACTACTTAAATTTATATTAATTATCATAACAAAGAATGCATAAATACTAGTTATGATACTTACCGTAAAGTTGATATATTTCTAATTTTCCACCCACATGATTACTATGTTCTATCTACATACACAGTGAAGTTCAAACAAACATTGTAAATATCATATAGTAACTAAAAATATATATGACTCAAAGTCAGAAGAGAACAAGAGAACTTTGTGATCATGTTTTTTTTCTTCATTATAATGCAGAAAATCACAGGAAGTAAATCAAACTAAAGAAAAGTTGATAAAATGAAAGGAAATGATTTTAATTTAAAGCATGATAAAGTAATAATGATGATGATGATGATGATGACAATGATGATGATGATGATGGTGATGATGATGAAGATTATGAAATTGATAATGTTGTTGATAAAGTTAACAAAGTTGATGATGGGTGGTAGTGGTGCTAGTGATGATGATGATGATGATGATGATGATGATGATGATGATGATGATGAAAAATACGTATTAAAGATAGCAATAATAGTATAACATTTTAAGATAAATAACAATTAAAATGATTATAATTAAAAATAGCAGTAATAATAGAAGTTTATATAATAATAATAATAATAATAATTTTATTATCATAATAATGATAATGATAATAATAATAATAACAATATTTAATTATAATAGTAGTAGTCAATAATAGATAAAAATAATTACAATTATTATTTACCCTTAGTATGTGAGATATAGATCTACTTCCTATAAAGACACTCTTGTGATGATTATTTATTAATAATGCAAATTTCTTACTATTAAGATAACCAAGTTACTGTTAATCAGTTAATAAACTGTAATTATCTAATATTATCGTGTACATGTCATTAAATGGATAATCCCCCTATAAGGATCCAAAGTTTAAGTACTGCTGCATTACCTTGTTTATCTAATTAAGCTTCCCTTGGACTTAGAGTAAAGTTTAAGTGTTGTTTTTATTTTACCGTATTTATGTACAAGAGCATGCCCTTAAAGTGTTCAAATATATGTATATAATTATTATAATTATTATTTTATTGTATCTATTACAAATATAAGGTTTGGCTAGTAAAGTGTTAAGTACTGTTTATATATATTATATGATACCATATTTTTATAAAATATCTTCCTTGAATAAGTTTATAATAAACATGGTTTTATATATATATATTACTATACTTACATCACAAAACAGCATCCCCACTGCATGATAATTCACATGTTTTCTCTGTAAATTTAAATATTTTTGTATTCTACAATAAAGATAAAAATTCTAAAATAACTATACATGTACATGTATTTAGATCAATAATTTTTCTAGTGTTGTGAAAATATTACATAGAATTACTTAACCATTTTTTAATTAAAAATTTCCCTAGTAATGTAACATTAACATTTTTCAAACATGTTTTATCAATTCACTTATGTATTTAGATAGAAAATTACTAATTTAAATTATTCAAATATATCATTAAACAATATTTAAAGGAGAAAAAAAATGCCTAGTTAATGTAGAATTTGAAGAAAATATGTACAGGGAGACTGCAGTGCAGTTTATTTATAACCATATTTATATAGTTAAGTGTGCCTTATTTCTAACCAATAGTGCAGTTTATTTATTACCATATTTATATAGTTAAGAGTTTTTTTTTATTTCTAACCTTCAGTGCATTTTATTTATAACCATAATTTAATAGTTAAGAGTTTATTTATTACCATATTTATATAGTACTGAGTGCCCCATTTTTAACCTATAGTGCAGTTTATTTTTTACCATATTTATATAGTTAAAAGTACCTAATTTCTAACCTATTGTGCAGTTATTTTTTACCATATTTATATAGTTAAGAGTGCCTTATTTCTAACCAATAGTGCAGTTTATTTATTACCATATTTATATTGTTAAGAGTGCCTTATTTCTAACCAATAGTGCAGTTTATTTATAACCATATTTATATTGATAAGAGAGCCTTATTTCTAACCTATAGTGCAATTTATTTATAACCATATTTAAATAGTATAGAGTGCCCAATTTCTAGCCTATAGGGCAGTTTATTTATTACCATATTTATATAGTACTCAGTGCCCCATTTCAAACCTATAGTGCAGTTTATTTACCATATTTATATAGTTAAAAGTACCTAATTTCTAACCTATTGTGCAGTTATTTATTACCATATTTATATAGTTAAAAGTGCCTTATTTCTAACCTATAGTGCAGTTATTTATTACCATATTTATAAAGTAACAAGTGCCTAAGTGCAATTTATTTGTTACCATAATTATACAGTTAAGAGTGCCTATTTTCTAATCTATTGTGCAATTTATTTATTACCATAATTATATATTAAAGAGTGTCTTTCATTATAAGTTTGATGGGTTTATTTTAAAAAATGTTAAGCAATTTCAGATATATGATACAGATTCCATGTATTATTGTAAAAAGAATAATAATGTCATTCTTTGTCCCCCCTGAATATTTATTTTAGTTTAACTATTATACTAACACAGGCTCTCAAGATATTGAAATTTCTACTTGACAGCTAAATGGATATAAATCCCTCTGCCCTGACAGAAAAGTTAAGAGAGACTCAAACTAACCTTCATTTGTTGAATGTTGAATTATGTGTGAATCCTGTACTTGTTCAAACGACTCTACCATGACATGGTATCTTAGGTCGACGGTGAAGGTAAAACCTAAGAGGTTAAAGACCACATTTTTTCTCAGAAATGAAAGTCTTTTTTCCCTGAAGTCTGGCCAAAATGTATTTTATAATGTTACAATAACAGATTTAGACTCACATGCTTATTAAACAAAATAAGCAACATTAAATGTAAATATTTTTTGTAATGAATGTAGAAAAATGTGAACAAAGTAATATGTTGTCTTACTTTCAAAATACTTAGTTTTAATCACTTTAACTTTAATTATTGCTAAAATAAAAAGAACCAAATTCGGGTCAGTAACAACCCGCTTCAGAAACTATGTTGTGACCACACTAAGTGAAATTATATATATGTACATAATTATGCAAAAAAAAACACAACAATTTTCAAACATCGAAGAATATGTAAAATATAAGTACTGCAAATACTTGCTCATATTATAAGTAAGCATTAAAATATATGCATTCATTTCTCATTGTAAAATTTGACTTAAACTTTAAAGAAAATAGATTTTTTATTACCCCCCTTTATTAACATGAAATGTTAAATTTGGTAATATCTTGATAAATAATGCTTTTCGGAACCTACAATATTGTTAAATCTTAATTTGAGCATCATATTCACGATTAAAACCATAAAAAAATGTGTGAAAGGATCTTTTACTTTTCCAGTGTCCTCTTGTTTAAAATCAAGCTCTGTTCTCGAGTAATCTGCAATGTTACAGATATTTTTGTTTAATTATTTTCTCGGTTTAAATTGTTTGCATTTCTAGGACACACCATGACTCAATATGACTTTAAATGTGACTTTTCTTCCTGTATGATCACGAATGTATAAGTATTGCTTTATCATTGAATTATATCATATCACCACACTCATATAAAGATATAATCAAAGTTTAATCTTATACATGTATCTTATCCTGTATCAAAGTCAAATGAAATTATCTTATAGTAAATGGTAACAATTCTAAATTCTGTTTACTTCAATCAAAGCTTTAAATCCCGGTAGGAATACATGTTTTAACGAATCTTAAGGAAAGACAATATTACTATTCCCCCACTTGAGGTAGGTGTTGTTTTACTAAGATTATACAGAATTTATTATAGTTTGATTATGTTGGAAGCTTATTAAAACACTCTCGAATCCGTTTCTGGAACCAATTAATTGTATGCAATAAAAGTTAAGTCTCTTACTCCAAGAAACAATGTTTTGCCCCTAATAGGGTTTGAACCACGTTAGTCCGATAATATAACTCCTCGATGATGCCACAATCGATTTAAGTGTATGATGAACATTTTAATTAGACATTTTGATTTAAAGTGAAATGTCATTTTGACTTTACTTTATACTTTATATGGCAGGACAGGTTCATAGCCTTCATTAAAAATAGAATAAAGTGAAGATCTTATCTCACAAATTAAAGCAATATACATATGCTCGGAAAACCATGTACAAATAAATTTCAATACTAAATATTATTACACTGTCAGCTTTTTTTAAAAGTTTTCTGTTATTGTTTTAGATATAAAATGGCAGCGACATTTTCAGAAGAGAACGCATCTGATGAACTGACCGCATCATTTAAATCATGTTTCGAGAACAGTCTTGAAGTTTACTGTCTACCTTGTGACCAGAAGAGACATAAACTGGTATTTGCTAAATGTGTCTGTACAGTCTGTGATGAACATATGTGCTGGGATTGTTTTAATTCACACACACACCATTCACTCTCTAAAAATGATACGTTTCCAGATGAAAATAATATACCTAATACTTTACTCCAAGGTTCTGCAACTGTCGACTTTGTTACGACTGATGACTTAACAGAACCCTGTCAAAAACATAAAGACGAAACGATCAAGTTCTACTGTCAGGACCATAAAGAATTTCTTTGTAATGTTTGTGTTACTCTTGGACATCGACCTACTTCTTGCAAAGTCAACTACATTCCTGGTATATCTAAAAGGGTCATTGACAGCCAGGAATACCAAGAAACGTTAAAGCACATTTACACAATTTCAGACAATTTTCTAGAAATGAAAGAACACGCAACACATACTATTTCAAAATCTGACGAATCATTGTCAGGAGTATTAGATGACATCAAGAAGTTCCGAAAGGAAATCAACGAAAGACTAGACGAACTTGAACAACAAGCGGAAGATGCTGCTATGCGTATCCTTCAAGAAAATAGGAAAAACCTGAATAAAGTAGACACAGCTTGCTCAGATGTAACCATATTTCTAGAGAAAGCAGCTAATGAACTCAGACAACTTAACACATCAAAACAATCAGATAAACTTTTCGTCGAACTAAAGCGTGCTGAGGAAATGGTAAAACAATACGAAATAAAGTTTGAAGAATTCACCAACTTTGATATAAAAGAATTTAACTTCAAGCCAAATGAGGCAATATCAAGCCTTTTGTCCGTAAAAGAAACGAATCTTGGTACGTTTTCACCGATACCTTTACAAATGAAATCCAGGCTAATCTGCAATCAATCAAAGATCTGCGCTCAGACGCTCAGAGAAAAACAGATGTGCTCTATAACTGGAATGACTCTTGTTTCTCCGGAACTTCTTGCTATCGCCGACAACAGAAACATGACTTTGAAACTGGTAGACGTATGCAATCAACGGTTGACAGCTCTATTAAACTTGTATACCGAACCATGGGATGTCACCACAATTTCTAATGACGAAGTTGCTGTAACTCTTCCTAGCAAACAAACAATTCAATTCTTATCAGTGTCGTCAAACAAACTAATAAAGAAACATACAATACAAACGGATGGAGAATGTTATGGTATAAGTTGTAATCAAGGTAAAATGGTTGTTTCATTCAATGATCCAGCAAAACTCCAGATTATTGACATCGACGATAATACTGTTCTGACAACTGTTGGAGCAGGACTTACATTCATTAAACCATTATATGTCATAGCAAATGAAATATCTATATATGTTACTGACGGAGAAATGAGAAAGCTGCTCAGGTTAAATTGGCAAGGTGATGCGATAAGCAGCTATGGGGATATGAAAAACCCTTCAAAAATCGCGTTTTCTGATAGTGGTACAGTCTTTGTGTGTGACCTGCAGAGAAATGTTATAGAAGAGGTGTTAGAAGATTGCTCAAGGGGAAAGGTTGTGTTGAGGAACGTGAAGAGTCCTCGGGCAATATGTTGGTGTCCCGAGACAAACAGGCTGTACATGAGCTGTGGAACCGATGACGGAAGATATGATAACGTCATTCATATTTACAAAATGTTATAGATAGAAAAATGGCGCTAGATTGTTGTTGTCAACTAGATATATAAAGTAAATATATCAAAACCACTTAATTTCTTTTCTAATAAAATTTTTATTTGTTCTTGTTGTCTTTTTTCTTAATGTTTATCAAACTTTTTGTTCTCATTGCATGTGATATTAACAAGTAAATTGTTAATTATCTCAACTCTGTAACGCTACTTAGAAGAAATTCAAGTTGCGATTAACTTAAAAACATTTTTTGCAGCCATCTTGAATAAAATGTAATTATAACATAACATAAGGCTGTAATGTGGTACTATTATTTGTCAAATGAAAACGCCAGTTTAATCTTTCTGAAAAATATCTCTTGAAGGATAAATTAGCATTAGATATTGATTCTTTTACAACGGACTCGTCAATATTTACAAATCCTCATTTTTTTTATTTTATTTATTTATTTGCTGGGCAACATTTAATTTTCTCAGTTAAAATAGTTTACCTTCAGATGCTTCTATTTTCAACATCAGAAGTTAGTTTCGACTCATTGAGGAAGTAGCATATATGAGTAAGTTTTGTTAAACATGGAACATGAAATTAAAATTATCTTAACTTTACATAAAACACTAAAATAAATCTATGTCTAATTATATTTTACCATTACAACATACATAAATTTGTGACCTCCTTGAGTGATTGAGTGATTGATTGATTGATTGACTGAATGATTGATTTATTGATTGATTATTGACCAAGGTATCATCACCGGCTAAAATTCCAATGGCGATGCTGAATTCGTAAGATGATGAAGGGCTTATTCAGCTAATTTGCAATATGTACTGTTTTCCCGGGTACATACTTGTACCTTGAAATTAATGCATCTGCCTTTGCTGCCTTTAAAGGTGCCGTTAAAAGGCAAATATTGCATGTTAAACGTTGCCATATTCAATAAATTAAATTTTTGTTCTATATCCACTCTAATTTTCTATTCTATACCATAATATTTATTCAAACCTGCTTAATATTTGTTCATCATAAAAATATTTGTGTGCAATAATTTTCTATATGTATGTTCTATATTTGAAAATATATATTGTATAAATAAAATATTTATTGTAAAGATCTACTGAAAAATATTTATTCGATAATTTCAATTATGGGATAGAACACTTAGCATACTTAACCCCGCCTATAAAAAATAAGCGCGGATGTCTGATAAAGCGTTATCATCCTGATTAAACTAGACATTAGTCTAGTGAAAATGATCAGCGTCCCTTGTAAATAGTGCATATGCTTAATCCTCCTTATAAATGTATATGTAAAAATGAAAATAGATTTTAAAGTCTTCGTATAATAATGGTTTTTCATTTGCCTAATAATTTAATCACGATTTGAACCTATGTGAGGATATCATGTAAGATGCATTTATATAAAAAATACACGGAACATAAATCGAAATATATCCCCTATATGAAACGAAAAATACCAACAAGTATCAAATCTGACTTGGATAGTTTTTCTAGGTAAATACTGTAAGAATAAATACGCTTATCTAATGATGAATTTCCGGTAAGGAAAATATACGCCTGTTATCCATGTGCACTTATATTAATGATGCACCTATTTTCGAGTTTCAAAAATACCTATTATTTTCTAATTCGCACTGCTTAACCGAAAATAAATTATTTATCACCTAATAAGAGTTGTGTAACCTTCAGTCTTAGGCAGAATAAACAACAACACTCAAGTAGGATAAAGGCCTTCGCATTGTTTCAATATCGTTGTATACAAATCAATACAAATAATAACTGGTATTTCTGTGAGTTAGATGGATCCATATATCATAATCTCTGGACATGCAATCATGGAAGCTCACAACCTGCGAAATAAACTATTATATCGATTATTTACAAGTTGATTCAAACAAACAAACACTTTTTCGCTAACAACCAATCAATGGATGCGAAAATATGGCTTAATAAAAAATTACTTTGGGGTGAGCGGGTGGGATACGATGTGTTCAATGCAATGCGAAGTCCTCGAGTGGCGATTTACCCGCCTTTCAATTATGTATCCATATCAATACCGGCGAGCACGAAGTATTCGTGCTAACTATGTTATACCTCACTTAACCGGACAATTTTAACTCTTAACCTGCAATAAATTATTTATCACCTAATAAGAGTTGTGAAACCTTCAGTCTTAGGCAGAATAAACAACAACACTCAAGTAGGATAAAAGCGTTTTGCATTGTTTCAATATCGAGAAAAACAAAGAAGGAGAGAGTTATAAACTTTAACCAATTTAATTATAACGTTCATAATGTCGTAACCAATATACAATTTCAATTAACTTAAAAATTTAGCTATGAGAACAGCCTATATATAATCATAAAATATTAGACAAATTAAACACCTAAACTTCTTGATACAGATAATAAATTTTCTATACTGTCTTTCACATAGCCATCTTTGGCTTTCTCACTACGCCGACCGTGTCGTTTAAATAGGCTATCTGGTATACCAAAATTAGCAGCAGCTGTACATCCGCCACTTCTCAAACTATGAAGTCCAAACTTGGTCTTATCTAGACCTAAATCTTTTAACATTTCAAGTAAAACTTCTCTGGTTCTAGTGTAAGATAAAGGTTTAGAACCTTTCAAATTATACTCATTACGAGACTTAAGATACAAAACTGAACGAAATATAAAATCTTCAGAACTATCGTCTTCGTACAAATTTACACATTTCAAATATTTTTCTAATACAGTGACTGGACATGAATTAATCCGGTTTTAGCGATTAAACAACTTTTCCCTTCTCTGTAAATATCAGTCTTACTAGTCTCAATAAAAATTGATAAAAAGTCTTCATGAAAAACCAAATCAGATCTTTTAATATAAGACAGTTCTGAACATCTTAAATCAAAGGGCTGCAAGCTCTGTGGTATTTTCTGATCTTTGCAATCTAACTCGCACTGTAGCTCGTATTATTTTCCTGTAGAAGTTTATTTTTATGTACTATAATTCTTCTTGCAGGGCACCAGAGTTTGATACATACGGAATTTTGCATGACTAGAGTTGCATCAAAATATCATTTATGCTCATTTTTATGACAGCCACACTTTATCCTAGCATAACGTGGCTACTTCCTTAACAAAGAAACTTTTAAAACAAAATAAAAATATAGCTGCCTTACATTGGATTTGAACCCCAGACCTCTGACACTCTAAACGAGCGCGTTACCCCTGCACCACGGAGAAGTTATACGAAGAGCATAAATAAAATCAAGTAATACTAAATCAAAGTGAGGTTATCTGTTGTCCATCGATGCGAGGTTATCTTTTGTCCATCGATGTGGGGTTATCTTTTGTCCATCGATGTGAAGTCATCTTTTGTCCATCGATGCGAGGTTATCTTTTGTCCATCGATGTGGGGATATCTTTTGTCCATCGATGTGGGGATATCTTTTGTCCATCGATGTGAAGTAATCTTTTGTCCATCGATGTGAAGTAATCTTTTGTCCATCGATGTGGGGTTATCTTTTGTCCATCGATGTGGGTTTATCTTTTGTCCATCGATGTGAAGTAATCTTTTGTCCATCGATGTGGGGTTATCTTTTGTCTATCATTGTGGGGTTATCTTTTGTCTATCATTGTGAAGCAATCTTTTGTCCATCGATGTGGGTTTATCTTTTTTCCATCGATGTGAAGTAATCTTTTGTCCATCGATGTGGGGTTATCTTTTGTCTATCATTGTGGGGTGATCTTTTGTCTATCATTGTGAAGTAATCTTTTGTCCATCAATGTGAAGTAATCTTTTGTCCATCGATGTGGGGTTATCTTTTGTCTATCATTGTGGGGTGATCCTTTGTCTATCATTGTGAAGTAATCTTTTGTCCATCGATGTAGGGTTATCTTTTGTCTATCATTGTGGGTTTATCTTTTGTCTATCATTGTGAAGCAATCTTTTGTCCATCGATGTGGGTTTATCTTTTTTCCATCGATGTGAAGTAATCTTTTGTCCATCAATGTGGGGTTATCTTTTGTCTATCATTGTGGGGTTATCTTTTGTCTATCATTGTGAAGTAATCTTTTGTCCATCGATGTGAAGTAATCTTTTGTCCATCGATGTAGGGTTATCTTTTGTCTATCATTGTGGGGTTATCTTTTGTCTATCATTGTGAAGTAATCTTTTGTCCATCAATGTGAAGTAATCTTTTGTCCATCGATGTGGGTTTATCTTTTGTCCATCGATGTGAAGAGATCTTTTGTCCATCGATGTGGGGTTATCTTTTGTCTATCATTGTGGGTTTATCTTTTGTCTATCATTGTGAAGCAATCTTTTGTCCATCGATGTGGGTTTATCTTTTGTCTATCATTGTGGGGTTATCTTTTGTCTATCATTGTGAAGTAATCTTTTGTCCATCGATGTGAAGTAATATTTTGTCCATCGATGTAGGGTTATCTTTTTTCCATCGATGTGAAGTAATCTTTTGTCCATCGATGTGGGGTTATCTTTTGTCTATCATTGTGGGGTGATCTTTTGTCTATCATTGTGAAGTAATCTTTTGTCCATCAATGTGAAGTAATCTTTTGTCCATCGATGTGGGGTTATCTTTTGTCTATCATTGTGGGGTGATCTTTTGTCTATCATTGTGAAGTAATCTTTTGTCCATCAATGTGAAGTAATCTTTTGTCCATCGATGTGGGGTTATCTTTTGTCTATCATTGTGGGGTTATCTTTTGTCTATCATCGTGAAGAAATCTTTTGTCCATCGATGTGAAGTAATCTTTTGTCCATCGATGTAGGGTTATCTTTTGTCTATCATTGTGGGTTTATCTTTTGTCTATCATTGTAAAGTAATCTTTTGTCCATCAATGTGAAGTAATCTTTTGTCCATCGATGTGGGTTTATCTTTTGTCCATCGATGTGAAGAGATCTTTTGTCCATCGATGTGGGGTTATCTTTTGTCTATCATTGTGGGTTTATCTTTTGTCTATCATTGTGAAGCAATCTTTTGTCCATCGATGTGGGTTTATCTTTTGTCCATCGATGTGAAGTAATCTTTTGTCCATCGATGTGGGGTTATCTTTTGTCTATCATTGTGGGGTTATCTTTTGTCTATCATTGTGAAGTAATCTTTTGTCCATCGATGTGAAGTAATCTTTTGTCCATCGATGTGGGGTTATCTTTTGTCTATCATTGTGGGGTTATCTTTTGTCTATCATTGTGAAGTAATCTTTTGTCCATCAATGTGAAGTAATCTTTTGTCCATTAAGGTCAGGTAATCTTTTGTCCATCAATGTGAAGTAATCTTTTGTCCATCAATGTGTGGTAATATTTTTTCTATTCGGTTAAAAGGTGGTGACTACCGGTTAAATGTGAACAAAACAATGTTGTATTTTGGCTAAAGGTTTTCACGATTTTTATAGCGATGTAAATGTTAAATTCATGAAGGATATGGAATTTTATTAAAATATGTAAGTTTGAATTTGAATGTCGCATAAAGAGGTTATCTTGAACTTTTAGAAATTGAATGTGTGGAGAGACTTTTTGTGAGCAATTTGTGTTCGCAAAATAGCCTGAGGGTCTAACGTCCCTGACAAAATTTGCGGTCACGCATGACTGAGCCGCTATTGGCTTTAATATGCTTTTGTTGAACAGTGTGATATTTATTTATTTATGGAAGATTTATGTTGAAATTATTTATGTATCATGATGAGCTCAATGAAAGCAAGAAAACGCTCTTCAACTGCTAGTAAATTAGATACCAGTGACAATATTGACAATCAACCAGTTACCCAGTTTTTAAACAAAAAGGTAAAAAGACTAAAACTAAAAAGTAAAGCACAGTAATCCAAAACCTCAATCTAATAGCACGCCCAAAACTAATTGCATTATGGACGACAGCTCGGTGTATAAACTTCTGCATGTTTAAAGGAAACTTTATACTAAACAAAATTTGAAAAGCAGCTGGCATACATCAGTATCCCTTTATCAACACTCCTATCAAAAGATGATACCACTTTCATAAAGAAAAGTATCGAAGATAAAATGAATGAAATGAAAGTAAGTTTCCTTAGTGCAATGACTAAGAGAGTAGAGGTTCTCGAACATGACGTCCATACACAAGCTCAGACAATTGAAAAACTAGAACAAAAGATTTAATTATAAATGAACCCAAAGAAAAAGATCAGTCACTATACGAAAAATTTGAAAACGAGTCCGTACAGTTCTGTATAGTCGCAGAAATAGTTTTCGAATCTTTGGCATTACGGACGATTGCAAAAATTAATAGACACAATACAAAAAGCAAATCAGATCTTGTTCTGCAGAAAGCAGATATTAACATCAGCCACAGACTTGGAAAATACAAAGTCGGCAAGCATAGGCCAATTATAGTTAAATTTGTAAGACGCCAAACAAAAGTCGAACTTTTCAACAGGTCAAAACACCTGAAAGAACATAAGATTTATGTCAACGAAGATTTGACGAAAATGAACGCGGACATGTTGGCATCCTGTCGTGTAAAAGACAAGTCAAATGTTGAAAAAGCGTGGTCTTTTGAAGGAAACATTTACGTGAAATATGCATCACAGGGATTTGCTACGCAATTGCAATTAAACTACCGCTATTGGTTACATCTTCCGTGGCCGGAAAAGGATAAAACACATGCTCAGGATTTAAGCAAAAGCCAAGGATACTCAACTACATCTAAACAGCCATATAGTTCTATGCCTCAAACAACAATCCAGACCCCTACGCAGTATTCCAAACCAGGACTGTCTTATGCAGCCGCGGCCAAAAGACCTATCACTTATTTTCAAAAAGAAAAACATATTGTGTTCACAAACAAGTGAATCGTTACGTGATTAAAGTTAATTCCATTTGACCGATTTCTTCATCCTGTATGCAGAATGTGCTATATAAACAATAAACATCTGTCAAGTAGCTTTTTAAAAACCTGTCAATTTTGTTTATACATACATGCACTATCTTTTTCACCTGTCGAGTAAATTGTCATTTGGTGGAAGCTACTCATCAATACTTTTTTGTCACATGTCGAGTATCTTTGACAATCGAATTGTATGTTGTTAGGCATATTATTATTGTGTCACTTGTCTAGTAGCTTTTTTAAACGACCACCAATGTTGTTTATACATGTACATTAAATCATTGTGTCACCTATCGAGTAGCTTTTAAAAGACCATCGGTGTTGTTTATACATATAATCATTGTGTGACCTATCAAGTAGCTGTTTAAATGATTATCAATGTTTGTTTATACATATAATCAATCATTGTATGAACTGTCAAGTAGCTTACTAAAAGAGATGGAAATTACAGATTGTAAATTATGCAAATACTTTTTGATTTGTTACATTTTTAAATGAAAGGGCTGCAAGCTCTGTGGTATTTTCTGATCTTTGCGATCTAAATCGTACTGTATATCTGTATGTATTTTCCTGTATAAGTTTATTTTTATATACTATAATTCACCTTGCATGGCACCGAGATGCAGCGACTGCGTTTGGATTTTTTACTTTAACAGTTTTAGTTTGATACATACGGAATTATGCACGACTAGAGTTGCATCAAAATTCATTTATGTTCATTGTTTTTGACAGCCACACTTTATCCTTTTATCCTTGCATACCGTGGCTACTTCCTTAATAAAAAAAGTTGCCTCGACTGGGATTTGAACCCCAGACCTCTCACACCCTATACGAGCGCGTTACCCTTGCACCACGGAAATGTTTAACGGAAACAGCCTGAATAAAATCAAATAATTCTAATTTTAGAATATCTATTCCCACAGATATATAAATCTTATATTTAGCTCCATGGTAATCCTTATTAATTAGGAGGTATTTTCTTCACGATATACCTGTTGTCTAAAATTGATGTAAATAATTTAGCGAAAATCTTCTCCCTAAAACAGTCCGACATGTATATATTCCACTACTTGACATTGTAATACGGTAATCGACATCGCTAAAATAGCATTTTCATTTTCATCCGCGTAATTGGTGAATTGACAATTCTATAAGCCAACGCTTCTTTTAAACTTTGAATGCGTTGTAATTTTTTGATACTTGTAACAAAATAAAAATACTTATTTCTTTAACATCGCTAGTTTTGAGCTGTTTTGAGAACTACTTGTTGTTAGGTTTGTCGTGAAAATTCTGTTTCAGAGATTGAATGTCAGCATTGAATTTTCTGATCTGCGATCAGAAAATACAATCAAAGGGCTGCAAGCTCTGTGGTATTTTCTGATCTTTGCAATCTAAATCGTACTGTATATCTGTATGTGTTTTCCTGTATAAGTTTATTTTTGGCGTCCGCGCAGAAGCGCGGCGTCTCTTATGGAATGAAATCAGATTTTGTGAAAGGGCGACAGCAACTTCTCGAGCCTTTTAGTCGGACATAAGAAAAGCTGATCATTCCGATCAGTATGAGGGTGCTTTATTATTAATTAAAAATGAAATGTCGCGATATATACAATGAATAGCGAACTGGAGAATTTCGCAATGCAAACATTTTCAAATGAAATAACCTTTTCCGTCAATAAATCGCGCTCTTCGGGGTATTTTTTTATTGTTTTGTAGTACACAGTGGATTATTATGGTACATGTATCCGAAAGCTGAATAGAATGATGAGTTGATGACATAAATATTCCGAAAACTTATTTATAGAGGGATGTACTCCTATCGGTAATTCCCGGTCTCTCTTGGTCTATATTGACCGGGATTTACTAGTGACCGGCGAATAGTACCACACGTTAAATGTCCGGTCTCTCCCGGTTTTGGAGTAAGTGTTTGATATCGTTACAGAACAGAACAAATATTTTACAGTTATATAAGTTTTTTTCAAAATGAATGTTTGTCACTTAGTTTGGTTACAATAATTAATAAACACAGATCAACTCTCAAATTTATTGATTATTATTATACATAAACATACAATTCCAAAAAAAACCCCCAACAACAACAACAATAGCATGTTTTATTTTATCTATATGAGATAAAAACAAGAAATATGTACACTAATTGAGAGAAAAAAGGTACATTTTTATGGTATTAATATGACACTATCAACTTTGAAACATTTTATTTAATTTGTTATTCGTGTTTAGTAAAGATGCCGAGGAATTATTCAAAGTTACAAATTAGATTTTATGAATTATTCAATTGATTGATAATTTAAAAAATGATTATAAAGTACAAATTTACATGTATATGGTTTAAGAATAAAAAATATTATATATTGAAAGATTAACTATTATTTACTGACTTTTTCCAGTTAAGTTTTTACTTATAATCGTCGGTCAATATGACAATTGAATTCTTAAAATAGTAGTAAACGTAAAAACTCAGTATTGAAATAGCACATAAAACACAAAAAAGAAAAGAAAACAATATTAATAAAATCTGTATTTTTTTTATTAAAATAGATATTACAATTATTGTATAATAGACAATTATGATCAACATGGTAATGTAACCAGTGACATATTGTTAGTAAGTGTGAACAGATACCTTAAGAGGGGGTCTTCGCTAATAGCGATAATATAATAAGGGACAAGTACACAAGTGTGGTGTTGATCCTGCATTAGACATATGGATTATAAATGATTGTATACATGTATATCCGTTGCTATTAATAACCACGATCATAAAGAAATAACAAGACTTTTTAGTAATATTCTAATCTCTAGCATGCCAATCAAAGTTAATAATGAACAATGTCTTTTGTCCGTTCATTCATAAGTGATATACAATTCTGGTAAACCAATTAACCATTGAAAAGTTTATAATCATATATCTACTAGTTCATCTTCACCTTCTGCATTTCTTCCTTGGACGCCCTTTGATGCTTTGCATCAATGCTTTTCTTGTTATTTACTATAATTCATCTTGCAGGGCACAAGAGTTTGATACATACGGAATTTTGCATAACTAGAGTTGCATCAAAAAATAATTTATGTTCATTTTTTATGATAGCCATACTTTATCCTTGCATATCGTGGCTATTTCCTTAACAAAGACATTAAAAAAAAGAATTAAAAAAAAGTTCACTCGACTTGGATTTGAACTCCAGACCTCTCACACACTAAACGAGCGCGTTACCCCTGCACCACGTAGAAGTTATAAAAACAGAGGCTGAATAAAATCAAGTCATTCTAAATTTAGAATTTCCATTGCATTTCGGGTTAGTGTAATTTCGAGGTATTTTGTTCAGGGTTAACCTGCTGTTTAAATTGAAGTAAATAATTTAGCAAAAATCTTCTCGCCAAAACTGTCCAACATGTAGAAACTATATATTCAACTACTCGGCAGTCAGATTTATTTGTGTTGTATTCGGTAATCGACATCGCTAAAATAGCATTTTCATTGATTAAAATCATATTAATCCGCTTTATTTGTGAGTGTGCATTTATTGACAATTCTATAAGCCAACGCTACGTTTAAAGTTTGAATGTGTAGTAATTTGTTGGACACTTGTAACAAAAAATTGTTCTTTCTTTTAAATTGCTGGTTTTTAAGCAGTTTTGAGTGAGAACTACTTTGCGTTGTTAGGTCTGTTAGGAAATTTTGTGTTAGACCGTGGATGTTAGCTATGTATTTACTGATCTGCGATCAGAAAATACAAAAACCAGCGTACGCAATAAGACACATAGCAACATTTCTTAAATTCATTGTATTTGAATTATGTCCTAAATAAAGAGAAACCATTTGATTTAAAATATAAGACGTTATTGGCTCTTTCTTAGAAACGGAATGACCCAGGATCCGGTGTGCAGCTTCCCTAACCGATTTCACTACAAAACTTCCACAAGGATTAGAATTGGTAAAACCAGCTAGTTCATGCGCCCATTTCACGCCGTAAAATGTTTCATCAACTGTAGATGACGATTTATTACTTTGAATTAAAGAAACTAAGTATAAACTAAAATCAATGTCTTTAGCTGGCAATGAGATTATATTGTGACGACTTGCCCAAATACTCCAAAGTTTAAATCTTCTCTGGTAACACTTTCCAGTATTAAAAGCTTTGGACTTAAGTAAAACGTCTGGAAGCTTGGAAGCCAGGGAAGACAACCCCGGATCCCGTTGACAATCAGAAAATAATCTTTTACCAATGATATTTCTGAAATGTATAAAAAGAGAGAAAATATATTAACTTGTTCATGAATAACAAAATCATAACAACTGAATCCTCGAATCCACGAAATCCTAGATTTCGTTATCAAGCCCTCGGCTATACATTTTGACCCTCGATCAATGTTATGTAATACCATATACCTAAAATGTGTCAAATATCGATCTAAAATGATTTCGAGATAGCATATCTTATTTAAAAATTCAATAACAAACAAAAATGTGTCGAATAACAAACTAAATATTCATTTATGATACAATATTTTATTATCAAAAATTAATAGTCCTTTAAGCAAATGTTCGTGAAGTTAGCCAGACAGCCGGAACAGCCGGAGCAGCCGGAACAAATTTTCGATACGTCCGGCTGTTCTGGCTACTGCGGCTAGCCGGAATCCGGTTCTGGCAGAAATGATACAGTAAAACATGAGCAAGAGACCATTGATTTATTCCATGATTAAGTTTTAAATTACTTATCACCTCGATATCTGGCTCTTCAGGCTAGCCAGAATAACCGAAATCAAGATTACCTCAGATGAAAAGAAAATCAGACATATTCTAAGAAAATGAGCGTTGTCCATGGTGTGTCCGTGTGTCCGCTGGTATTGGTGTGTACGTAGGGAATACTATAGTATTTTGCCGACGCTGACACGAACTCGTACTATAGACGGTCATTTCAGCTCATATCTCGCCAATTCCGGCTGGCCCCTGTGAGGCTTAGTCCAAATTTCGCAGAACCAAAATTGTGGGATGGTTTGGGGTTCAGAACGTGTGTCCGCGGGTATATGTGTGTCTGACGGGAACACGCTAGTATTTTGCCTACGTCGAGACGAAAATCGTACTATAGACGGTCATTCCAGCCCATTTATCGCCAACTCCGGCTGGACCCTGTGAGGCCCAGCCTCAATTCCACAGAACCCCATATGGTGAGATGGTTAGGGGGTCTGATCTTGTGTCCGCGGGTATATGTGTGTCCGTCGGGAATACTTTAGTATTTTGCCTACGTCGAGACAAAAATCGTACTATAGAAGGTCATTTCAGCTCATATGTCGCCATTTCCGGCTTACCCCTTAGAGGCCCAGCCTCAATTCTGCAGAACCCAATATGGTGAGATAGTACGAGGGTCTGACCTTATGTCCCTGGTATAGGTGTGTCTGTCAGGAATACTCTTGTATTTTGCCGACGTTAACCGAAAGTCGTACTATAGCCGGTCATTTCAGCTCATATGTCGCCGATTCCAAATGACCCCTGTGAGGCCCAGCCTCAATTCAACAGAGCCCCAAATGGTGGGATGGTAAGAGGATCTCGCCGTGTGTCCGCGGGTTTAGGTGTGTGCGTCGGGAATACCCTGGTATTTTGCCGACGTTGAGCCAAACATCGTCATATAAACGGTATTTCAGCTCATATCTCGCCAATTCCAGCTGGCACCTGTGAGGCCTAGCCTCAATTCCGCAGAGCCCCAAATGGTGGTATGGTTAAGGAGGTCTCATCGTGTGTCCGCGGGTAAAGGTTACTCTGTTTTTATCGACTTTGAGCCGAAAATCGTAGTATTGACGGTCATTTCAGCTCATATCTCGCCATTTCCGGCTGGCCCCTGTAAGGCCCAGTCTCAACTCCGCAGAACCCCATATGATGAGATGAGTAGGGGTCTGACCGTGTACGGCAGGTGTAGGTGTGTGTCCGTTTGGAATATTTTCCAAACATTAAGCCCAAAATCGAAATGTAAATGTTCATTTTAGCCCATATCTCACATTTTCTATATGTTGGGATTCCTAGCGAGTCAAACCATTTGTCCGCTGGTAAATGTTGTGTGTTAGAAAACACTGGTATTCTGCTCCCTTTAAGCAAAAAATCGAACTGTGAATGATCATTTCAGCTCATAGCTTGACATTGCTGGCTGGACACAAAAAGCCCATTTGGGAATACTGATTTTCTGTAAAAAATAAGTCGATAAAAATAATCATATATGCTCATATATCAGTTTTTTTTTTGAAATACCAAGGTTCAGTTCCACAGAAACCTATAATTTGCATGCTTATGTACGAAAGACCGCTGGGGACATTTCAAAATTCATGAATTTCCCGATTATATATTCATGATTTCACGATTCCAACTTCGTGAGTTCACGTTTTCAACTTACGGAAATCATGAATTTAAGATTTTAACTTCATGAATTCACAACTTCAGCATTATGATTTTTCGATTTCAATTGCACGAGTTCTTTATTTCAACTTTCAAATCACGAATTTACGATTTTAACTTCATGAATTCATACTTTCAACTTCATTAATTCATTATTTCAACTGCAGGAGTTCACGAATTCAACCACTCTAATTCATGATTTCAACTTACGGAAATCACGAATTTACGATTTTAACTTAATGAATTCACAACTTCATTTTATAAATGTACGATTTCATCTGTACGAGTTCATTATTTCAACTTTCAAAATTACGAATTTAATATTTTAACGTCATGAGTACATTATTTCAACTGCACGAGTTCATGAATTCAACTTCTCTAATTCATGATTTCAACTTTAATTCACGGTTTCAACTTCACGGATTCGTGGAGATATACCCGATAATTCAAGACCCATCGGTCTTTGGTACTGTTTGTCGCTGTTATACTCTGATATTGTGGTCATTTTAGATCAAATATTGAAAATTCTGAATTGTTTCTGTTAGTTATAGGCTCAGTTCAGCAGAACCCCATACGATAGCATGATTTGGGTTCCAACTATCTATCAATTGGTATATGTCCGCGGCAGTACTCTGGTATTTTGTTTATATTTAGCCAAAAACTGTCGGAAAATATCATTTAAGCTCAAATTTTGGAAAATCTGGCTGACATCTGTGAGCTCAACGCTCAATTCCACGGAACGGTTTTTTAATGGTATGCTTAATTGGTTTGATATTGTGTCTGTTGATAAAATATTTGGTTGAAAATACTCTAGTTAGAATATTTCATACATCAAGTAAAACGACATTCTGTTTATATATTATCGAAATCTTACTCTTTTAATGAAAATCTTTTTAGATAGTGGTATGTTAAAAGACATTTGCATGAAAGTGGTATGTGGCCAAATAATGATCAGCACAGTCAATGCCCCTAGTTATATTACAATCATTTCATTCAATTATATAACATGTTCAACTAATCTATTGTGTTTGATTTTGTTGTCACCATCAAAGACATTCAACTGAAACTTCATTAAATCAAATCTACACCAACATGAAGGCCTAAAACCTTCTGACAACCAGCTTCACTATAAAGTATTCAATTTGATAAAAGTCGAGTAGTGAATATGAGATTCAGGGGGGGGGGGGGGGGGAGGGGGCGGTTGATATTCAACATTCAGTATATGTTTAAGTAAAGTATATCAATAATCAAAGCACAGAAGGCGCTGAATTTGTTTGGGTCTCAGAATGTAAGAAAGGTGCAGGTTGTGAGATTATATGTATAGTGCCACCAATGCTTTCCAGCGTTCTAATTGTAGTAAATTGGCTATAAGACTAATTGCAACACTGATATTCAATCCAATGTTTATTTGACTTTAACAATTTGAAAAAAAATGAGTTACCTTTACTGGGATTTGAACTCCAGACCTATCGCTTCCTAAGCGAGCCAGAAAACCCTTCAGCCACGGTGAATTTATTTGTGAACGGCCTGAAGAAAACCATATTATTCTAAATTAGGGCTTGTAACGACTTTAACTGTTGTTTAACACAGATGTAAATAATCCTTGGGTTACTATAAGCATGTATATTTATAAAGAATCAAAGGGCTGCAAGTTCTGTGGTATTTTCTGATCTTTGCAATCTAAATCGTACTGTATATATGTATGCATTTTCCTGTATAAGTTTATTTTTATTTATTATAATTCATCTGCAAGGCACCAGAGTTTGATAGATACGGAATTCTGCATAACTAGAGTTGCATCAAAAAATCATTTATTCATTTATGTTCATTTTTTACGACAGCCAAACTTTATCCTTGTATATCATGGCTACTTTCTTAACAAAGACAAAATTTAACAAAAAAAAAGTTTCCTCGACTTGGATTTGAACTCGAGACCTCTCACTCACTAAGCGAGCGCGTTACCACTGTACCACGGAGTAGTTAAAAAATCAAAGCCTGATTAACATCAAGTCATTCTAAATTTAGAACTTCCATTGCATTTCGGATTTGTAATCCTTATTAATTCCGAGGTATTTTGTTCAGGATAAACCTGTTGTAAACATTTTAGCGAAAATCTTCTCGCCCAAACAGTCCGACATGTAGAATCTATATATTCCACTACTCGGTTTGTGTAGTATTCGGTAATCGACATCGCTAAAAATAGTATTTTCATTGATAAAATCATATTCATCCGCGTAATTTGTGATTGTGCATTTATTGACAATTCTATAAGCCAACGCTATTGTTTAATTTTGAATGCGTTTTAATTTGTTGGATACTTGTAACAAAAAAAATATTTATTTCTTTTAAATCGCTAGTTTTAAGCTGTTTTGAGAACTACTTGTTGTTAGGATTGAATTAGAATCTAGAATTAGAGATTAAATGTCCGCTTTGTATTTACTTATTTTCGATCAGAAAATACAATAAAACAATATTAGAAATCTTCGACCATTCGGGAATTACTTTGCTTGAAAAAATATGCGTCTGTCTTTGACCATCTTTACGCAGTGATCTCCCCTGAATTTTTCGGCGTTAGTGTACATACAAAAGGGAAGTAACCGGTTCAAAAAAGTGAACTACTTTCGGCATTTGCAATTAACAACATTAGACTCTGAAATTTCGCTACCATTATTTGTTTGGTCTGACGACCCAAACAAATAAAAACGAGTCTGCAGAAGATGAAGTTACAATCTATTAAAATGAAATAAAATACACGTACGACGTTATTTTATTTAATATTTTAAGCTGATCATGTCAACCTTCCCTGTTACGTTTTTTTCCGTTTATAAATTGCTTATTGTCTTCTTTGTTTTTAAATATGATCAATAAAAATCATTACAGACATCTATTAAACGTGTATTATGTTATTTGTGTAATTTTCCAACTATTTTTCAATTATTACTTTATACATTTAAGTGGTTTATTAGAATTTCGTGGAAGTGAAGAGCACCATGAAAAAACTAAAAAGGAAAAATCAAGAATACAAAAGCGATTTTTTTCAGAATTAAGAATAATTCAAGGCGTCGTATACAGAGGACAGAAGGGGGGGGGGTGGAGATATAAACTACAGTAAAACCCCTCAATTAAGACCGACATCGTGACTAGACTAAAGTGGTCGTAATTCAGAGTTGGTCTCAATTGTGGATATTCTTATCATTGCTTAGGTACTATAACCTACAAGTACAATATGAAAGTATGTTATAATATTTAATCTGTTGAGAGCAAAAAAATAGTTCTGAAGAAAGCTAATATCAAATACCGATTTATTAATTATAATATGATGTGAATAATTCAACTATCTTATAAAAAAAATAATGTGACAGTGACAACAATTTACTTTCTCATTTGTTAATTTGTTAACACCTTGTGAAAACAAGTGTCGTGCCAAAGAGCATTCATATACTGTAGGTAGGTGTTGAGTTTTACATCAATGGTCTCAATAATGAGTTCAAAAAAACAAACAAAACAAGAAATATCTTTAAAAAAGATAATCGGCGTAAATTCAGTGCAAAATGTCTCATAGCTTTAGAATATTGTCAAAATTAATGATATTAATACTTTATAACGATATAAATGTCTAAAGTGAAATATATTTGGTGGTTACTAGTATAATCTATGAGAGTTGTCTAAACTTAGCTGAAACATGTATGCTCCTATAATGTCAACAAATTAGTCATGTTATTATAGATGCTAGAAGCTTTTTTGTCACCGTGACTTTTGACTACTGATTTCAAAGTCAATACCAGATAATAACCAACCACACTACCAAATTTAGAGACTGCAAAGGCCACAATCAGCTGACAACTTGAATTTTATTGTTAAACAAGCAATTATCATAGTATTGCAAGCAATCCATAAGTCCCCTACCGGTTAGAACCCCAGCAACTTTCTGATGGGCCATTGGCCAGTCAATTTTACCAGTGAATGAATGACATGAATGAACTTAAATCTTTTGAGTTCTTAGTTTGTGTATATCACAGTAATGTGTTAAGTTTCCCTGCCTAGTAAGGAAATTATGTTTATACAACCTTGTCATATTATTACGATGTGGGATTTTAAAGTAAATCCTATAAGGAATGAAGAAGTTGGAGTGAAAAATACCAATTTCTCGAAAAAAATCTATGTTCAAGGGGGACATAATTCTGGAAATAGTCTTGCTAGAGTATTTAACCCATTCAAAAATGTTGAGTGATAATAAGAAACATATATATGAAGTTTGAAGTAGATACATTAGGAAATAAAGAAGTTATTTAAAAAAGACAACATTTTTTTCATAAAAATTCTAAGTTCAAGGGAGGTAATACTGATAATTTTTGTGCTAGAGTTGTAAACCTTGTCACATATGATGTGGTTGATGACCAGAAACTTATATTTAAAGTTTGAAGTAAACACCTTAAGAAATAAAGAACTTATAGTGAAAAAGCTGAAAAATTTAAATCAGAAATCTTGAAATTCAGGCTATTTGTTGCCATAGCAACCAGAATTTTCAACATAGGAAGAAAAAAAGAAGTGCATAATCTTCATACTGCCATCTATCCATATATCAAGTTTCATTAAAATATTTTCAGTACTTTTTGCGTTATCGCGGGATCCAGTTTATGTGTTCAATTTGCCATATTTTCAGGCTATTTGTTGCCATAGCAACCGGAATTTTCAACATAAGAAGGAAAAAAAAGACGTGCATAATCTCCATACTGCCATCTATCCATATATCAAGTTTCATTAAAATATTTTTAGTACTTTTTGTGTTATCGCGGGATCCATTTTTGTGGACGGATGGACGGACTGACAGACAGACAGACAGACGGACAGACGGACGGAGGGTAAACCTAAAGTCCCCTCCGGTTAAACCGGTAGGGGACTAATAATATTAACTTATATGTATCTGACCTTCATTTTGTAAAAGCACTTATGTGCATAAAATGCTGCAATTATTAGGTCATGATAATAACACCAAAATCTTTTGTTGTTTATATCTTTTATTCATGAAAGAATACAAACTGTAATAAACAATCAATGGAACATATCAACTCTGAACTATACTATTTAAAATGCCTTCTTATCTATCTGGCAATGAAAATGAATAATTGAAGACTTAAATCAAAAGTGTAATCTACCATTAATAATTCTTACTATGTTTTCTTCACGACGACGTAAATCTATTTTTGGTGGTTTCAATTTACCCCAAGTTACTTTCAACCACCAAAACCATGTCTTATGACAATCAGTGCCCGACAAGTGTACGGAGCTAGCCAGGTCAGTAACTAGTCCCTCACCTAGATCCAACTACGATCCAAAAAAAATATATATGAATAAAACCATTTAAAACATAATAAATATCGTTAAAATATCACAGATCATTGAGAAAAAAAATCGAGCGTATACTATACTGGTTATCCGTAAAAAACATACATGTAAAAATGTGTTATAATATAGTATATTTTTACGGATAGATCTGTGTTTTTTTAATATTTATTATGCTTTAAATGATTTTATTCAAATATATATTTTTTGGGCGGGGGTTGTAGAGGGGTATGAGGTGGTGGTACTAGTTAAGCCTACTGGCATGGCTACGTGTCGTACACCTACACAGGTTATATTTTACAATGTACTTTAAATGTGGAATGTAAAATATAAATGTTGTTCCATATATACAGAAATATATCTATTTATCTTATTATAAGTACTAAACTCAATTTTGTATAACCAATCAATGACACTGATTATCAAGTGAGACAGTTTCAGATTGAGGTAGTCAAACGCCGAATAACTAGGAATAAATTAATTTGTTATTATTACGCATAAAAAAAATAATACTTAAAGTTTTGCGATTCTTTATGATAATGTTGCATTTTAAATATATTAATTTTCGCAATTCATATCAGCTCAGGAGAATCTGTTTGTTGATCAAAAATATCGTTCATTTTCATAGAAAACAGAAAAGCTACGGCAAATAAAGTACGAGTGAGTAGTAATCGAATGTTCAAGTAAAGGCTGAAAAACAAAAAGTTGGGTTTGTTGTTAATATTATCAACAAAATAAATTGTACATGAAATCACATGTACTGTATATTTTTGTATTTTGATATATCTTTGTTTTGGTCATAACGTTGTGATATTTAGTTTACGATTGTATAAATATTTTTAATACAACTTTATGCTTAGAGACAAGTAACTAAAGATTACGAATTTGTCCTTAAATTTCATAACAGCCAGTCTTTCCACCAATGAAAAACACCCTCTTTTAGCTGAAGATTTTGTAACTAACAATTTCATTTGTTACAAATCTAGGTCAAAATCCATTTTAATACAGCTACGCCGAAAAAAACAAACAAAAAAACAATTACGTTGATAAGCAGGGCTTTATTATGAATTATGTAACCATTGACATAAAGAACAGAAATATCCGTTCGTTTTATTAAATGGTCTAAATAGCGGGGTGGTCTTAACTCCGGGATGGTCTTCTGAACAATCTACTGTATACGAAATTAAACTGAAAGTAGAATTTACTTCTGATAGGATTTGAACAAGCACTATAAATATAAAAAAAATTCTAGAGAGTTGCCTGATTTTTTGGCGCAGATGGCGAAAATGGCACAACGTTTTCTCAAGTTTGATTTTTTTTGCCATATTGTGGTTGCAGGCATGCAGCAGTATATATTGTTTATTCCAGTCAAATGATATATACACTTTTAATGTAAATCTGGGATTTAATATTGTTTGATTAACATACTATATGCCCGTTTTGGAAAATCTCTTGTGCATTTTATATCTCCAAATATTTTCGAAATAAACAAATCTTCAACAGCTCTCAAAAGGATCTCTCGCATGCTTTTTTAAAAGAAGCAAACTAAAAAGAAGCAAACCTGTCTTGCTCAGCTTTGTTATATCTTATTTACAAAGTTGCCTCCCTTTAAATATTATTACCATTTGTAATTCAGTTTAAATAGTTTTAGAGTATTAGTTTCGAACTGGCCAGGGTCAAAGTTACAAATAAAAATTAGAGTTAAAATTAAATTAGAAATTTGAGCTTCTAAATATTTAAATGTACTTTATTTCAAATTTCAGTGGTTAGAATCGTTTTTCAAATAATTGCGAAAAAATGGGAATAAAGCCCTAACCGAAGCGCGTTTATGTCACCAGCACTGATTTACATTTATATGAAGTCAGAAGACCACTGTATAAACGGATTGCTCGAAATAATGATTTTTTTCTCGAAAATTTATACACTTTATATACAGAAAAAGCAAATCGCTGGCAAGTGACCTAGCCATGCGGAGATCTCATGGACGTGTTCCTTGGGTTAGGGCTTTAAGCCTTATCATGTGCAAAGAAGACCCCCTCAAGTTGTACAAAATCAAATTTGCAACGGAATTGATCAAATGGTTTTTGAATGGTAGGCTCGTGAATATGATGTTTCTTCCCGAAATTTACATAGAGAAAGAACAAATCGCCGGTGCAAA
>NW_026854863.1:0-114839 GCF_026571515.1 Ruditapes philippinarum
GAAAAGAGATCCCCTTCACAAAATGGATATTTTTTTATTTTTTCTTACGAAAATTATACCATTTGAAAACTTTTATTTGTGCATTAGAAGATCAACTTTGGTGATCCTAAAACACGTAAGAAACAAACTGGTGGAGTATCAACATGTGTCCTTAATGCATTAATTAATTTTGACCGTGATAAAATTTCTTAAATAGACTTGCCAAAACCAGTGAAAGTATTACAAAATAAGTACTGGCAGAATAGGCAAAAAGTGTTAAGAGTGACCACGGATTACCCAACTGATCTTGGTTTGCAGGGATATCCTCGGTAGTATATATTACCGCCAGCAAGATATAAGTTAATTAAAGGTCACTATTCTAAAAGGTGTTGTACATACCGTTACGCATTTTTAAACTTGTTTCAAAGCAGTCGATGTAATGTACTCGTATATTTATGCAGAGATCTTTCGGTAAAAAGTCAGTCTTGCACATCATTTCTTAAAAGCGTTTGGCGTCGGTGTTATGTAAACAAGCATCTGGTTACACGATATTTATCACTCAAACTTATAAAGTGTATTTTATTGTGTGCTGTATCATTCTGTTTGATCGTCTGGGTGCCATTGTATCTAATTTATAAATTATTCTATATTATTCTAAAGAAAAGAAATTGTCATTTATCAATTATACTGTATTTGGTTTACTCTGAAGAAATCACATTGTCTTTGCACTCAGATTATATCTTCCCCTGTCAAAGAAGTATCATTATTTGCATCGTTTGACGTAATACTTAATTACTCAATTTCATATTATAAGTTAAACAAGTTGATGACGGGATATACGGAAGAATTTAGCCTGGGAAGAAATAAATGTGACCAAGACGCTAGTTGCGGTGCAGCTATAACATACTTTTTAAAGTTATGACATTTGAATCTAGAAATATGCGTAAAGCATTAAGCATTAAATTGGGACAAAACTACATTTAATAAACCAAATGATATCAATCACTCCTTACTTATCTCCTTTACTGACAAATCAAGTTGTTCTTCGTAGAGTTATATTTGAACATAGAAGAGCTTAAAACAGTTTCATATTAAACCGTGTTCGATTATTTGATTGAATTTTAGACTAGCTTTGGAAGTATAAATTCGATGATATTTTACATGATAAAAATTCAACTGGAAAACTTAAATTCATCTTTGATACATGAAAATAGAGGATATTCAAGTTTTTTCTATAAATACAGGATTTATTTTCATCGATTGGTATGAAAATAAATATTTTATGAGTGGCGGTAGCCACGAGTGAAATATGGTAATTTTCATGCCACAAGATGAAAATAAATCATGTATTTATAGAAAGAACTTGAATTTTCTGTTTATTATATACATTTTTCTCCTTTTTGACAGTAAAATTAGAAAGACTTTCCCTGAAATTTTGTGTACTGGCAGAATTTAAAAGAAGGTAGTCCGGCAACACACCAGTGAAAATACGGAAAATATGTGAAAAATAAATTTTGCAGTGAAAAATAAATTTTTACAGTGAAAATACGGAAAATGAAAATATGCATTTTATTTCATCAATATTTCTCAATATTTCATTTATAAGTATATAATAAAGCATTTTATACCATAACACTGCGGGAAAGAGAAAATCCCAAAAGGAAGAACTCTAAATAAACAAATCACGTATATTATGATGATTGCTTATATAGAACTATTATTCTGTACTTGAGGTAATGAAAATAAATGATGGAAGTAATAAAAATAACTGATACTCCTTATGTGTGAATCTGATACTCCTTATCTGTGAATAATTGATTGTTTTATTCCTGCAAAATTATATGGTTAAAAGTCCAGTAATATTGTCTGACGTCTTTTGTGAATTCATGTTTTATTGAATTAAAACATTTTAGAACTTTACAATCTTCTAAAAGAACTAGTCCTAAGGTTACTTTTATGCCCCCGCCATAAAATGGCTGGGCCATATAGGGTTACCCTGTTCTGTCATTCCGTCCTTCCGTCATCATCAGTTTCCGTTCATTATCTAAGTAACAGTTGCACACACTCGATTCAAATTTGACATATGGATATATCATGAGAAAATACAGGTCAATTTTAAATATGGTCATAGTCCGATGATTTTTGCCAGAGTGATGCCCCTTAATAACATTTTCAGTTTCGGTTCATAATCTCCCCAACGGTATAAAACTTTCAACTCAAATTTGACATATGGATATGTCAAAGGAAAGCGCAGGTCAAGTTCGAATTTAGTCAAAGTTCAATGACTTTTAGCAAAGTAATGCCCTTTCACTTTGAAAATAGTATGAAATTTTCAGTTTCCGTTCATTATCTCCCCAACAGTATTACACATTCAACTCAAATTTGACATATGGTTACGCTAAAGAAATGCGCTAATAAAGTTTGAATTTGGTCATGTGTCAATGATTTTGTGCAGAGGTATGCCCCTTTCACTTTGAAAAAATAGAAATTTTCAGTTTCCGTTCTTTATCTCCCCAATAGTTGTACATATTTAACTCAAATTTTATATGGATATGTCATAAGATACACTGGTCAAGTTTGAAAGTTATCCCTCTTGAACTTTGAAAACAAATTCAGAAATTTTCAGTTCTCGTTCATTATCTCCCCAATGGTTGTTACACATTGAACTCAAATTTGACATATAGATACATCTTAGGAATAAGCAGTTCAAGTTCGAATTTGGTCGTGGTTCAATGATTTAGGACAAAGTTATCTCTCTTGAATGTTGGAAAAATTTTGAATTTTCAGTTTCAGCACTATTGTTGAAATGTATGCAGTCATTATTTTAGCAACAAAAATACAATATGCAATTTACAAAAGGTTAACACTGAATAATTTCAGTGCCTTGAACTTTGTATAAAAATGGTTTGTGTTAAAGGAATAGGAATGGATGGATTGATGTCTGTCTAATATAAATATTCAACATTTAAAAAGAGGAACCATGACAGTTTTCCTATTGACATCAACCCTATTAGAGAGAAATTCGTGTTTTAAGACACTATTTTTTACATGAGAAATAAGTTCATGGGCGCCGCCATTTTGGCGTTCTGTCATTCTCGCGAGACAGACGAGACCGAGATTGTGACGTGTTATGCCCACTTCCGGTATAGGTGTACACGCTGGTACAACTGAAATATATCTTGATGACGAACTTATTAATTTTATTGCGTACATTATATATTATTTATGAAAACATCGTATGGAACTGAATTGCTTTAATTAATTAATTGAAGACGCCGCGACATTAATTATCATTTGTCCGATATTCAAGCTTGCTGATGATCCCACCACATGATTTAAGCCATATTTTAAGCAATGACTGCTTAATTTTCAAAGATAAACCATACATTTAATTTGGGTACTATGAGAAACTTCTTCCAATTGACGATATATCCTTTTATTTTGTACTTAATTTTCGCTAGACAAGCTGTCCAAATAGGGTACATCGCCAGTCATGTATCCTTTTTTTCAGGTAATATGCTGAGGACGCGATTTTCCGCCATTGACGCTAAAAATGAGAATGGCGCAGGAAAATCGGCAGCCAGACAAATATCAAATAATGAAAACAAAACTGTCCGTTAGGTTATTTAGGCACCCAGTCAAAACTGGTACCAACAGCAACAGGTTGCCCATTCCCCTATAATTACGCATATTCTCGTGTTTATCCAGTTCCCTAAAGCTTTTTTCCACGTTATCTACTTACCAAATTCCTTTCCCCGACAGATACGCATTTCTACTACCGTAAATTTAATCCAATAAAACAAAACATCATAAATCTACTTAATATTTAAAATGATTATTGGTAACTGAAAAAAATGTGTTGCTTTTTTATGACGTGCTGTAATTTACTACAGTATAATTTGACAGGTGTGGAACCTTATTCCCCCTAAGGTCATTCAGTTCACTGATGAAGCGTAAAAAAATAGATGTCTATTTCGTCATTAGAATATTTGACAAGGGTGATTAACCAATCAGGGCAACATTGTGCATGATCAAAAGGTCTGTCGGCACAGAGGCATACAAGGAGCAATAAAAATCGTCAGTACACAGTGTGACAGGAACATTTGGTGCAAATTAGGAACAACAATTAAAATGGACAATGCGCAGTATTAGACATAAGTAGTGAGAACCAGCAATTGTGTGAATGAATTATGCAAATTAGATTTTTGAGCAGCCAATAAAAATGATGTGCCTGCAGTTAATATTAGGCTACGATTACGATGCGCAGCATCATACGTTGACAGACATGTTAACAATTTAATTTTCAAAAGATTTGCTTATATTTTTGAAATGTGTACATCAATTATAACATATGTTCACACCTTTAAATTTGAAAGTCAGAATCAAACTGCAAAAATTTAATTATATGTACTATTAAGAACGCGTTTTAGTAGGGTTTTTATAATGGAAGTGGCTAGCGTACGGGCCCGTAAGGTTTTAGCCGTACGTGAGTCACGTACGTCTAGCAAGGACACACTGTATTGGCTAGCCGTACGGCACTTTTCAAAATTTTATGGAAGTCGAAAATGCATATGTTATTTTATGACTTTAAAGGCCTGGGAACAAATATAAAAGGCAGACAAGCAGAAAAATGGCCACTGCTGTTAAACTCTGTATGCTGTCTGCTAGCATAATCAGAGAGAGATAGAAAAATGAAATTTCAAAATTTAGAGAGACATACCTCATATTATTTGCTATAAATTGGCACATCACTTCTTTATCATGTAAGCAACATTCCTTGAAAGTTACAGATCTCTGTGATACTTAGAAGTACTACTTTAAAAAAATCTTTTTTTGAAAACAGTTAAAAATTCAAATTTCCCTGTGTATTTGATTGACAGTTGTACAGAGGTTATGACCTTTCTCTCAGCCAACTACATCTTTCTAGGTATAAACATTCTCACAGTAGAGTTTCACAGATGGCGGGGAAATAAATACTAGGGAGAGAAATACTATGCAAGCAATGAACTTGAATTTTTATTTATTGATTGTGTTATATTCCATCCCTACAATCATGAATTTATTAACTTGAAATGACATCACTATAAGTTAATTGTTGATATATTGATTGTTCTGTAAAAGAAACATATCACCCAAATGTGCATCACTGTCTATTCCCACAAGTGGCCCATGTATGGTTCACCAACTGGATTCGGGAACCACTCCCTCACAATGTTTAAAACACATTTCGGTATAATATCACGCCTGTGCCACACATATTTTCTAAATCGCCTGTCCCCTTGTAGAGCAGCAGTTTTTGCTTTACTTTTCATAACCATAATTTAGTTCGTCACAATTCATAAAAAAAAATAAGTTTTGTTTCCCAAAAAATAAAAGAGTCAAGTGGACAAACAGATAAATGTAAGTTACATTTTTTCTATATACAAGGCATTTCTTAACAATTAGTATTTACTGACTATCACCGATTTCATAAATTATACTCTTCATTGTAAAAATATGTAATTGCAATATACATCCTGACAGCACTGCTATTACCTTTTCAATTGCAAAATCATTACCCCCCAATAAATACACAACTTCTTTATCTCTCCTGAATGCTGAACTCTCCTATACTATTGCAGACCACATGTTTATATTTACAAGCATGCTGACCTCATGATAATAAAACCCCGCCTCTTGAACCTAATATGCTTAATGGCCATCCGTACGGATATCTGAGTTCACATTCCCCGGCCTTTAAGCGAGGATTTCAACCAAGAAACAGCATTAATTGTCTTTGGACGTTAACTTTTTTAGAGATTAATCGCCTTGATCGCTATATATATTTAGATGATGGTATAACATTAGATCAAATATCGATTTATTTGCTATTATTTGCAGATGACGCCGTTATCTGTTCTGAATCTGCTCAAGGTTTACAAAATTCCTTAAATAGTTTAGAAAAATATTGTAACAAATGGCATCTTACTGTTAACGTAGATAAGACTAAGATTGTTGTTTTTAGAAAGGGCGGAGTTTTAAATAAAAGTTATAAGTGGATATATGGGGGGTTAAATATAGAAATTGTAAAAACGTTTAATTACCTAGGTATTGTTTTGTCTAGCGGAAGTTCGTTCATACCAGCGACCAACACACTAAAAGGCAAAGCACTACGGGCTATGAGCTCATTATTTAATGTAACACGAGATAAGCAAGTTCCCATTGATATTATGTTCAACTTGTTTGATGCATATGTTCTACCAATTCTAAATTATAGTTGCGAGGTATTGGGTAGCCTACCATCGGAAAATTTGGAAATTGTACATAGGAAGTTCTGTAAATGGTTGCTTAATGTGAAAATGTCAACAAATACTCTTTCACTGTTTGCAGAAGTAGGCCGATTTCCATTATATATTTCACGTCATGTAAGGATTGTTAAATATTTTTTTAAATTATACCAAAATAAAACAAGCAATTGTATATTAAATTATATTGTTAATTGTCAGAGATTGGAGATAGAGTCAAAGTCTAATTCTGTAAATTGGTTATCTAAAGTAAAAACACTTTTGCAAAGTGCTGGATTTAATGATGTGTGGATGTATCCAGAATCAGTTAAGCTAAATATATTAATACCAGTTCTACATGGTCGTTTAAAAGATATTTATATCACAAATTGGCATTCTAGTGTACATATTTGTTCTTCTTTGTATTTGTATAAACATATCAAAACCGATTTTAGCAGGTCTAAATACCTGGATATTGTTGACTCTATGAAATTAAGAAATATATTAGCTAAACTTAGATTATCATCTCACAATTTATTAATAGAAACAGATAGACACAATAATATTGATAGAAATGACCGGAAATGTACTATTTGCAACAATAATGACATCGAAGATGAATATCACTTTGTATTGATTTGTACTTTGTATGATTCTCTAAGGAAACAGTATATATCCAACTTTTTTACAAGAAACCCTAGCATGTTTAAATTTTTAGAATTGCTGAAGTCAGAAAGGAAGTCAGTGTTAACAAAATTAGCTATATATTGTAATAAAGCTTTTAAATTGAGATTTGATTCATTGAATGCCGGATAATGGTATATAAGACCACCTTGTTGTATTGTTTAAAGTTATATAAGGATTGTAAATATTACATGTGTTGTATTACACTCTCACTAGTTTATTTCATTTATTTATATGCGTTTACCATTTTTCATATTCATGCATGTATATATTTGTTGTATATGAAGATGAGCTGTATATGCTTAATTCAAAATAAAATATATGTTCTGTTCTGTTCTGTTCTGCTATATATATCGATCTTTGTCATCGCAAGATGTCGAGAAAAAATAGCCTTTGCTTGCATTTACACCAATTGAAATAGTTTACAAAATTTTGATAATAATCCTTTTTTGTTTCATTAAGTTTAATTTTCGACACCTTTAATATGAAAAAAAAAAACAAACACTGAAAATGATTGTTGTTAGGCTCTTGATAATTGCGACAAGCGACAATTACCGACGGTACTGTATAGAAGTTCGTCCATCAAGGAAAGTTTGCATGTTCCGTGAAAGGCATTCTAAAATTCTATTGTCAGTCCCTGGATAGGTTTTAATTAAGGCTAATTAATTGATTGACTGTGCTTTTATGTTCGATATTTATCTACTGTTTTGAAAATTATATAATTATTTTTGCATTTCACCGTTTTTTTTCATTCAATGTTCTTTTTATTTATTTATTCCACTCCGATCATTTTTTATTCGATCCATGTGCTTAAAATTAACAAAAATGATTTAATAATTCATACAAATAAAACAACAAATGATAAGCATGAAAATCAACAATTTTATAACGTTCGACTTCCATATAATTTTGAAAAGTGCCGTACGGCTAGACAATACTCACAGTGCGTCCTGGCTAGTCGTTCGTGACTCACGTACGGCTAGAACTTTTGGCTAGCCGTACGTTTCTTTATTTTTTATTATTATTTTTTTTTTTTTTTTTATATTGTTACGTATTTTGAACAATAAAAAATCTCCTCTACACCTCCTGTGAAAATTAAATTGTCTGGTCAATACTTTATTATATTAATATTTCCTTACGATTCAACTAGATTTATCATGAATCTAAAGATGTGGGGAAATGACATCACGCGCACCTGTTTTTATACGGCCAATACACAAACATGGGCGCGCTTACCAATTTGTAGAAATCGGTGATTTAGCGATTTAAATTTTGTTGTATCATAGTTTGGAGACCTTTCTGTTGAAAATGTGTCAGGGTTAAATCGTTTACATATACATGCACAGTGCGTTAACTAGAGTGCGGGTATTAGTTACCCGCACTCCAGAGCATGCCCATTGATTGGCTCATTTTTGCTGGGGTTTACATATTGTGACGGCAGTGAAAGTGAAATCGACAGAAATGTCATATTTAGATGCTCGTTCATTGGTTCATTTTTGCCGGGGTTTTATATTGTAACAACAGGGAACGTGTTTTTATGTTTGACTATGATACAAAAGAGAAAGAACACCAAAACACTCGGTAACCTGATTAATACTCGGGGGCTACGCCCCCTCGTACAAATCAGATAACCTCGTGTTTCGGTGCTCTTTCTATTACTTATCATTCGTTTAATATTATTATTTGGCGGCAGAAAATTTGCAGATTTATTATTTATAGTATTCTTTTTCTGAAATCAAGTTTTTATTCTAACCTTGTCTTTCCATTTAACATTAAATAGTTTTAAGGGCTTTGAACTTAAAATGAAAAAATAGTTTGTGCAAACAAATTTGGCATTAAATATTGAAACATCTGCAATTTTGGCTGCATGCGGGGCATCCGTGGCGTGACGACACATTTCTTTTTTGTAATTAAAATCTGTATAAGATGTTCAGACAATTATAGAATCTTTTGCTATGATGGGTAATTCACTACGTTATCAGTGTATAAAGCTACATTTTACTCTGTTAAAGTACAGTTTGAGTGTGTTTTAAATAACCAAAACGTTTTATTTTACATGTATTTTCTTATTCAATCAAAGGAGTATCGAACAACACTAATTTTACATACTAGCTTTATACTATTTTATATATGATTGAAAAGATGAAAGAGTCCAAAAAGGAAACATTGTCTTGTTGTTATAAACCTATGTATTCTTGTCTACACTTGGAGGTATGGATTAATCTTTTAGCTATGTTCTGTGAAAACTAAGTAGGTACCATAGCCATCTTTAATTGGACTATTATGTTGTTGTTGTTTAATTTGCGTGTGCGTGTGTTTGTCATTTTGAGGGGGCGTGTTGGAGAATTATGTGATTAGCTGGCCTTGCTTATTTACAAACAAAATCAACTGGAAGTAACACATCGGTTGACATCTCTTGAACAATTTCCTGAGCCGAACAAATAAATTGAGACAAACAACTCAATCACAGAAACTTATAACTACAATGCAATTACAAAAAACCCGACTCCCGTTTGCGTACGTGGTTATGTTGCTGTTTGATGAACTTATGTGAGGTATATACACTGTATAAAATCATTCAGACGTGACTAGACCCAGGACGATTATATAATTTTATATGTGTAGAATTGAATTTTAGATATGGGTTTGAACATAAACGTTTTGATAGCCGATTCAAGCTTAAATAGGAATTAATTAAGCAGAAATAAATAATTCTCATTAAGTTCCGACATGAACTCATGAATGTTTTAAAATCGTTAATCATTTTAAATGTCTGAGAAATTATTACCACCTGCAGCTTGTCAATCTATACAAATTATCGTTGCCAGTAGACAAATTATATTTGTATGATATAATATTACCTTTAATTACGAGATTTACAAAATATTTGTATTTTTGTTTGTGTCAGCTTATTAAGTTTAATAATGTTGACATAAATCAAACCATTTTGTAAATCAAGAACATAAATACATCAATGCAAATCTTTTAGCAAAGTATCATAATGATTATAATAGTAACAATGAGCAAAAACATTTTATTAATATTCAGTCGACGCTTATAAATTTGTCTTCGTTGTTTTACTTTAAATTAATTACTTCCTCTGGTTAAAAATTTTGAGAAAAAATGTTCGTGATGGTTGTTCACCTTATAACTTATGTGCAAATCTCATTTTATCAATATTTTATCCTGAATAGCGTTGCAGCGATAGATTATTTCGAAACAGTTTTGTGTTTTTGTTCGGGTAATAAACTAACGCAACGTATCTGTGTACTTTTACCATTACGTTTTTTACAGGGAAATTGAAGGTACAAAATCAGCCCGTTGCCTTATTTTCCCTTAATATGAATCAATCCGGTGCCCTAAAAAGTTTACACGGTTGTCATAAAAACGTACTACAAATTCATAACTGGACAGAACATTTTATAAAAACATTTAATTATCGCGGAATGATTTCTTTCTACAACATGATCACGAAATACCTGAAAATTCAAAGACAATAATGTCTTTTTGGCAATTTTCTGCTAGTATTTAGTACTTCACTGACATGTTAAATTTGTTTTTCTATTCCAACTGATAAAAGACCGTTGACAAACCTTATAAAGTTGTATATGAATTCCTTAAACATCGCAATGTTCCGTGCAAGTAGAATATTCAAAGATGTAACAGATGTCAATATGTTTATTTTATATATTTTCTTACTTCGTCAAGCTAAAAATACATTTGATCTTAATCAAACGGTGTCCATAAATCCAAATCAGTTCAGGAACTGGGAAATATTCCAAATCAGCCCGGAACGATTACGCACCGAGCTTATTGTATAATTGTTTGGAGTCCTTTCTACTGTTTTTGTGTCAGAGTTATAGAAAATACTATCTTGCTGTCTGATATTACAAAATTTATCAGGCAAGCACTTCATTGTTTTCGTGTCGAGTCTGGTACATTTTATGATTATTTAGTGTTATATTTATAATGATTTTAATTCAAATATGCGTTTCTTTCTTTAAATTTCAAATGAAACAAAAGCAAACAAAAAAACTGTCAAGAACCTCCCGAGTTCATAACACGCGCAGTCATGCAAATGGCCATATCTCTAAGAAACTCCAATGTTTTAGTCAAATGTAAGAGAAACTTTAATATTCAAACAATCTTTTCGATTAAAAGCTTACTTGTTTAATGTTTACGAATTAGTAAATTAAAATTTCTACTCGTTTCCTTTTATTTCAATGTGTATTGATGAGGTGTTTGAAAAGGCTGATTGTGACTAATTAATTTAGATTTATCAGACATGCACTTTATCAACAGAAATCAGTGTATTGACATGAAAAAAAAATCGTTTACTCATAAATACACAGTGCGTTAACTGTTAAGTACTAGTGCATGGTGAAATACAGCATGCTCGTTGATTGGCTACATTTTTTCTAGGATTTACTTATAATAACGACAGGGAAATTGATAACGATAGAAAATCTATATCCAGGTGCTTGTACGTTGGTATTCTGGGGTTTAATATTGCGACGATAGGGAAAGTGTTTTTATACAAACAACCCCAGTTAACCTCGTGTTACGATACTCTTTTTATGAAATATATTAATAATTGTTAATTGTACGCATACTTCTTTTCAAATAGGATTTTAATCTAATGGCTGTGAACGAATTTGCAATTATCACATTGATCAAAGCAAGCGGATATAATACGAATTTATATTTTACGTAAAACTTAAAGCATTGTCTGCCAATGTGTCTGAGTTATATAATAATTTCCTTCTGTTAATGTGCAATAGACGCAGAAAAATATATAGCTCTAGTAATTGAAATTGTCTGCCAACAACAAAGATCTTGATTCAAAGTCGGATACGAAGAAGACAGCAAGAAATAGTTGGCAAAAAGTTAGAGAAACGGTCTATAAATTCTTCAAACTTTCTTGTGATTTGTAATTTTGACACTCGTACCAGATATTTTAAAATTTCTACTCACATATTGAGAATGTTCATATTGTTTGTTTTCATATAAATAACTTGTAAGATTGTTGGAACCGTATGCAATAAGAAGTTTATATTTAATTGACCACAACTCCTTAAAAAATTAAAATTTGATTCTGACTAATTATTTGAGAGATAAACAGTGAATCTTTGCATTTTATTTCTTGTAGTTTCCAAGTTACACTGCTGTTTAATCTTTTTAAAACAAAGATTTTTTTCAACTTCAGTGTAAGTAATGTATCAATTAAGCAACAATCAATTACCTAAACCCGGGAAGTGGTTAAGTAAGCATAACCATCTAAAATATGTTGAATTTAGCAAATATTAACTAATGCGAGAAAAATATAAGTTACTGGCCATACAATGAAATGAATAAATTACCTTGCCTGTTTTCAAATTCAAAGTAGTATTTCCAATTCCCGTTGAATGCTACACGAAGCTCCGAAATTTCCGGAACAAGTATTACACGACGATATTTACCTTTTTAACTACACATATGCAAGAAAGAAGGAAAGATATAAAAGCTAAACTAGGGTGATCCCATTAATCAGCGCATTAATAAAAAGTATAACATATTTATTTTAAATGCAGACTCTGTTAGATTGAGTCTGTACATGAGGGACAACATTATGAAAAAGACAACATCCCTCACGCTCCCTAGCACTGGCTTCAACGGTACTCCATCTTCAACACTTGAAAGTCAAATCAAAAATACTAAAGGACAGGGAAAAATTATAACACTTAAATGAAGTACGGGGCAACTTTTTTACAGCTGCCACACGGTACTTAAATGCTGTTGTGAAGTATAAGAATCTGTAAAAGGGTAATCCCTCATTTACTACAACAAAATTATATGACACAAAGACAAATTACAAAGAAATAAAGAAGGAACACGGTTAGCCAACGCCTTGGAGCAGTCAATAGCTTACGCACTCCTGGAGAAATTCAACTGGTTAAAGCTGCACCAAACAGTTGTTGAACAGGAAGTTTTTATTTTTATTTTCTAAAAAGATACTAAGAAGGTACTATTTTACCTCAGTTGTTTAAACTCATTGTCTTGTCCTCATCATAGTAATATAGAATAGAATAGATATTTGTTGAGGCCAGTTCTTGAGTTTAAAAATATCTGCGGATGTTTCTAAATTCAAAAGTTCACCATAACTATTTTACATTTATTACTGAGTATTTACTATAAAAATGTGTTTGCATTGCAAGAAAAAATATCGGTCAGTCAATGAGAACAGCAAATTGTCCTGGGAGAAAGCGAATAAGTCTTTTCTAGACAAGAGACCAGACATGATATAAGTCAATTAGGGATGACGCCTTCTTGAAGAAACATACTGAGAACGGCACTAATAAATAGCTTTTTTGATCAGTTTTGGAAAATGATAATCATTTTTAAGAATAATAAACTCTAAAGTAGTTAAGAGTATTAAGATAGCATTAATGTAAAAAAATAAAAACAAACTATTCTGTCTTTGTTTCAAGATAAGGTGTGTCAAAACATAACAATTTTTATTACGTCTACAGGTTAAATTAAAACACTTATGATGATCAATGATAATTAATACACCTGCATCTGAGTACTAAAACAGAGAAAAGTAGCAGGTAGAACAAACCCCCCAAACTTCCCATAATGAATAGACAATTACCGTTCATAATTGATGAATTATTTTAACATTGACAAGTAGTTTATAAACTCTGAAACCTGAAGGAGGGTGTCTAAAATGACATAACAAGCTAGTTATGCGGGAACTATACAAGGAAATAAAATATCTTTTTTATCGCATATCCAAATTAAGAACTGTTTACGGTAAAAAATTCGTTGGCACGCTGATAGTGAGTGTAACGCTAATAAATGGCGTGTTTCTTACGCTTGGAGTATGTTTGTGTAAGCAACAAAGTCCTTGAAAATTGAAAATGCTATTGTCCATGTAAGATAAGAATATGCCAACGTTCACATCCCATTTCACAGTTTAAGCTTATTTGAACATTTTATCATGGAAATTATGAAAGAGAATTTTCGTATTTTTCTTTATTTCTTTCTCTTTTTCTTTCTTTCCTTTTCTTTTTTATTTCTTTTTACTTTGTTGCACACATTAAATGAAGAAAGATACTATCAACAATGTCAACATAATTGTTATTATTCTTAAATAGCAAGAAAAATGCACGCGTTGAAATATCTTGTTTAGTGGACATTGATAAACATTTACTAATAATATATCAGTTAACACAATTTAATAATTCATTTCCTGTGAAAACATTGTGCTACAACAATCATATCTACAACAAATGAAGTGTTTTGCAACCGTCTCACGTGCTTTGAACTAATAAGATACATAAGGTGAATATTATTTCACAACCAACTTCGGAAAGAGTAATATAATTGGTCGAATGATTGGTGTAACAATTATAATTAGTTGTTAAATACGTTGCCAAAAATCCAGCCTAGTTGATCTGAGCTGAACAGTTTGTTTACGGACAAAATACAATTGTATTTCTTTGTTTGTTAATTCCGATGTTGCATTCTTGGATTGAGTTTGCCGATGTAACATTGTAAACATCTATTTATACAAAATACATTTTGTTAAACGACAAAACATTAACTGGTTTTCCTAAAGTAGCAATACCAAGTTTTCATCATAACATGCGTCAGAGTGCATATTGGGTGTTCTTCGTAAATAAAATAGCTAAAAAGGAGCGGAGCTTGCGAAGCGACTGTAGCTTTCTTATTTACGAAGAACACCCAATATGCACTCTAACCGGCTTAGTGCTCCGCCCATTTTTTTTCCGCCCAACACACTGCGTGACGTCACACGATAGCCTAAATGTGTATAACCATATTTGGAAGACGGTAGCGGTACACATGTTCGGGTCACATGTTTTGCATAGCTAATTCCCGCATTCTGTCTAGGTAATTCAGACAATATCACGGTGCATATCCATATCGGTACCCTCTTTGCGAAATATTCTCAAACGGTACCCTCTTTGAACATGCACAGGTCATATTCTGCTTAAAACAAACCAGCGATGGATAACAATGCAGTAAAGTTTCATTGTAATAAGGAAAGGAGGTATGACACGTAGAAAAGATGTATACCACGGAACACTAGAATGTTTTATTATGTGCTGATTTGTCATGTGCCCGATTTTCATGTACTGCAACTTCACAATAAGCTACAAAAATCGACATGTCTTGCCTCGCCCGTCACCTCGGCATATTTTTCGGGCTGTAATGAACCTGTGGCTTGATTATATATGCATCATACATATTTATTATGTTCATATACATATCATCTTCGGAAAAATGGCAGTATATTGTCAAAAGAAAAATAAAAACACCCTACTTTCGGTTTTGCAGCGACACGGGCTGTAATATTTACATAAAAGTAAGAAATATTACATACATACTGTGTTGGAATAAAGTGAACTTTTAATTTGGAAATTATAAAATGATACTGGTTCCGTAAGTAATAAAACATTTTTACTGTTATTTTGCCTGTTTTCATTTCAATGAACCTCTTTTTTTTTTTAATTCTATGCCGTAGTGACGTTATACATGTGCGTGTACGGAAAAAAACATGATGCATAAATATTGATTAGTAAGAGTAAACTTCAAGATCTCTGCACATGCGTATATTGCACTTTAGCGCTCTTCGAAACTTAGCTCCGCCCACTTGCATTTTATAATATAAAACGTCCAGTTTATATAAAATATGTTCTATTGAGATTTGAAACCTGAATATTGAAAAATCGTCGTCGGTGATTGGCTTAAAAAAATTGGCGAGCACTAATCATTGTTCGAGTATACGCAGACAAAACAGAAGTTACTTTTTTAGCTTTACATTGTCAAACCAACATGATTTGGATCATCATACTCCAGCTGTACACGTTTTTCAATAGGATATAAATAAGTTCCGCCCATTTTCCCGCCCACTACATCATCGTAAATAAATGTTCATTTTAGGTATTTACCGTCAGCTACTGGTCACCGGTGTAGTTTCCGTTTACCACACCTTTAAGGTGTATAGTTATTCACCAAACATAATTCAGCGGACTTTAAAGGATTATAGGCCTGTAAGTTTTGAGACGTTGTAGATATCACATTTCCTAGAAAAGAAAAAGAAACTAAAAAATCACCAGGTTACTTATTGTCTCAATCTATTTTTTAATGGGGTTGTTTGAAAATTTGAGAATATTTTCAAGGAAGTAATAATTATTGATAAGACTATATTCATCTGATCTTTTTTAAAACAAATAAATTTATCTAAGCGGATTCCAATTTGCATAGGGATGAGTAACAGTTAAGCTGCTACCTTACCACTTTCAAATTTTCAAGTCAACATTTTATAGAGATTTTGATACGACCAAATACTGTTACTAATACAGACCTAATTCTGGCTGTTGTCTTTCCTAGCAGTAGCATTTACTATAACATTAGTAACATTAATCTTAGCGTTTGACTTGATAAAAAATTTTCAACAATAATAAAATACCCTTTCGTAAATACCTTTTTACCTTTGTACATAAAGATTGTTGAAAATGACAAAAGAGGCGTTTGTGTCATTATATATATATACTTTAGTTTTGCATATTAGTATGCTCATTATCAGTATAAACGTTGTTACTTTGTTACATTATATCTTAACCAATATACGGAAGTTGCAAAATCGTTTACAAATGTTAATCGCGTTACAATGTAAAAGGAAAGTGTGGTGTTGTCAACCTGAGAGTGTTAATTGATGCAGTTACACTCTCAACGTCATGATGCACAGAATTTTAAACGTGTTGTATACTTTCTCTCGTTTACATTTCTACATGTTATACATTTCTAAATTTGTTTGTTTGTTTTGGGTTTTTACGTCACATCGACGCAGTATAGGTCATATCGCGACATTCCAGCTTTACTGGTGGAGGAAGACCTCAGGTGCCCTTCCGTGCATTATTTCAGGCACGAACGGGCACCTGAGTAGAACCACCGACGTTCCGTAAGCTAGCTGGATAGCTTCCTCACATGAAAGAATCCAAAGTCCCTGTCGGGATTCGAACCCACAGCGGTGAGGGGCAAGTGGTTTGAAGTCAGCGACCTTAACCACTCGGCCACGGACGCCTCCATTTCTAAATACAGTTTGCAATTTATCTAAGTTGCACGTTAACAGCTTCCATTTTATCAAATCGAGATAATCAAAACGCTTAATGCCAGTGCAGTATGTAACTCTCGGATCGACAATTAGATTTTCACTAATGTGTTTAGTAGAACCGAAGTATGCATTTGTCAAGTTTCAAAAGCTGAATTTTTGACAACGAATATCCTCCATAGTTTAACGATAGAGCCATCTGTACATTTGCGCACAATATGTTGATATGGTTATAATTTTTATACCACAATTTCTTCCACTCGATAAAGATGCCTTAACAAATTGTATTTATGTTATAAATACAATCTAGCATATTTTATATATGATTTTTACCTCATTTATACCTATTTTAACTTATTACAATGAATAAAAAATTAGTTTGTTTGTGAGCAACAGCATACGTACTTCTGTTTCATTTCCAAGTTTATATACACTCACGAGACACATTATTTAGACTCATATAAACATGTACATATGATTCTACCTTAATGAATTAAATGCCTAAAAAAATGTATATTTAATTTTGACAAAGTACTACTACTACTGCATGAATATGGTTGTCTGAAAACATGTTATTTTGCATACTTATTATGTTATTATATTTAGAATGTAGCAAATGTCTGCTGATTGAATGCTGTGTATAAATAAGCTATAAATATACATGTATATACAATGTTTATTAAATAATTAGTTTTTTAATTACAGGATCTTAAAATAATAATTGCTTCTTTTCAAATATTAAGACACTTCAAATCAGTGTCTTAACTAGTGCAGTTTTGATTGTAAGTTTATTCACACAATAATTAATATTTTCAATTTAAATACACATCTCTCGAAACCTGTATCAATTTAATGGGAAATAATACAAACGAGAGATAATTAACATATGCCTTGTATTATTATAGCGATTTTAAGTATTAAAACAGAAGAACGATGATTATGTACCAAAGATGTTAAGGGTTGTTTTCATAAATATTTGATTGATATAATAGTAAAAGAGAATAAAAGGATTTAAAATTTTGAATGTTAGTTGTTGCTTTTAAACTGTTTATATTACAGGCTTTGGTATTGTATTGCTTTGTGATTAAAAGTTTTTAAAACGGTTTATATGAAAAATCTTTCTTTTCCGTGTGTTATGTAACATTTTCCGTAAAAGTACTTATTGTAAAATGTTTTATTATTGTACTGACCTCTCTCCCCAAATCATCATAAAACCTTTAAATGACAAATCTTATATCAACCGGAATCTTAGTTACTAAATAATTGGATGTTCGTACAATTCGATAAACTGAAAACTAATGGATCTTAGACTAGGAAGAAAAGCGATAAAGAAATGGGATAAATGCATTTTGAATTTTCCGTTGAGGATAAACGCGTTAACAAATATCTTCTTAATATCTCCTTTTTAAGAATGTAGACGCCATACGAAAACTTCCGATATCCAGCAACATTTTGAAGTAATCCTTTCATTGATTCAGGTCAATTATAATTGTCAATATTTGATTGCATTATATTACATATAAAGGACTGAAATAATCCACTTGATTCTACATGAATCTATTTATAAAATTCACAAAATAGTATGCTTACAATGCTTGTTAAGTTTAGAAAGAATGTACAATGATACGAAATAGCATGCGGAACAATGAGAATATTGCTATCTATATAAAAAAAGAATTTCTGTGCTTTATGTTAACGTTACGCACTATCAATCAAACCGAGGTATTCTGAAAACAAAGATTTTTGTACTCAATGAATGGATATCACAGACAATATAGTACAGTATGCAATGGTTATTGGAAATGCAGTTGTGTTAAACATAACGTACTGTTATTTGATTAACTAGAATTCTAATGATAATGTTACAGAAATGCCAAAAAGATTGGCAACCTATCAGGTTTAGTCCTGTTTAATACTCATCGCACAGAAATGAGAAGTATTTAATGCACCATATCATTGTATCAAAGAGATATGCGTAACAAATGAATGCTACATTACCATGTTTTTCTTTTAATAGTCATACATATACTAAAAATAGCGTCTTTTAAATGTACTCTATGATGAATTATATCATTGTTATTTTTGTTTTAACAATGTTTTTTTTTTATTATTTTACAATGATTATATAAGATCTTGGTCTGTTGATATATAAGCTTACATGAAAGCGTGTACTCTTGAAAATAAAAATTTCGGATGATATGATAATAATTATTTTCAAAATATAAATTATATTACAAATATTTTATTTCAGTCGGATACGAATATTCAACACCACAAATGATAACAAAAACGTTGACATGGATTTCAAGCACTGCAAGATGCCTTTACAAAATAGATATTTTTTTATTCTTTCTACGAAAATTATACCATTGACCATTTTAATTTGTGCATTAGAAAATCAACTTTGGTGGTCCTAAAAAACGTAAGAAACAAACTGGTGGAGTATCAACATGTGTCCTTAATGCATTAATTAATTTTGACCGTGATAAAATTTCTTAAATAGACTTGCCAAAACCAGTGAAAATATTACAAAATAGGTACTGGCAGAATAGGCAAAAAAGTGTTAACAGTGACCAGATGTCAAGGATTTCCCAACTGATCTTGGTTTTCAGGGGTATCCTCGGTAGTATATGTTACCGCCAGCAAGAAATAAGTTAATTATAGGTCACTATTCTAAAAGATGTAGAACCGTTACGCATTTTTATTTTTTTTTCCAAGCATTCGATATTATGTATTCGTATATTTATGCAGAGATCTTTCGATAAAAAGTCAGTCTTGCACATCATTCCTTAAAAGCGTTTGGCGTCGGTGTTATGTAAACAAGCATCTGTTTATACGATGTGCATCAATCAAAGTTATAAAGTGTATTTTATTGTGTGCTGTATCATTCTTCTTGATCGTCTAGGTGCCCATTATATCTAATTCACAAATTATTCTAAATTATTCTAAAGAAAAGAAATTGTCATTTACCAATTATACTGTATTTGGTTTACTCTGAAGAAATCACATTGTCTTTGCACCTAGATTATATCTTCCCCTGTCAAAGAAGTAACAATATTTGCATCGTTAAACTTAATATAAGGATGATCAATTTCATATTATAAGTTATACAAGTTGCTTACGGGATATACGGAAGAATTTAGCCTGGGAAGAAATAAATGTGACCAAGACGCTAGTTGCGGTGCAGCTATAACATACTTTTTAAAGTTATGACATTTGAATCTAGAAATATGCGGTAAAGCATTAAGCATTAAATTGGGACAAAACTACATTTAATAAACCAAATAATATCAATCACTCCTTACTTATCTCCTTTACCGATATAATCAAGTTGTTCTTCGTAGAGTTATATTTGAACATAGAAGAGCTTTTAACAGTTTCATATTAAACCGTGTTCGATTATTTGATTGAATTTTAGACAAACTTTGGAAGTATAAATTCGTTGATATTTTACATGATAAAAATTCAACTGGAAAACTTAAATTCATCTTTGATACATGAAAATAAAGCATTTTATACCATAACACCGTGAGAAAGAGAAAACCCCAAAAGGAAGAACTCTAAATAAACAAATCACGTATATTATGATGATTGCTTATATAGAACTATTATTCTGTACTTGAGGTAATGAAAATAAATGATGGAAGTAATAAAAATACTGATACTCCTTATGTGTGAATCTGATACTCCTTATCTGTGAATAATTGATTGTTTAATTCCTGCAAAATCATATGGTTAAAAGTCCAGTAATATTGTCTGGCGTCTTTTGTGAATTCAGGTATTATTGAATTAAAACATTTTCGAACTTTTAATTACAATTTTCTAAAAGAACTAGTCCGAAGGTTACTTTTTATGCCGCCGCCATAAAATGGCTGGGCCATATAGGGTTGCCCTATTCCGTCATTCCGTCCTTCCGTCATCATCAGATTCCGTTCATTATCTAAGTAACAGTTGCACACACTCGATTCAAATTTGACAAATGGATATATCATGAGAAAATACAGGTCAATTTTAAATATGGTCATAGTCCAATGATTTTTGCCAGAGTGATGCCCCTTAATAACATTTTCAAGTTCGGTTCATAATCTCCCCAACGGTATGACACTTTCAACTCAAATTTGACATATGGATAAGTCAAAGGAAACCGCAGGTCAAGTTCGAATTTGGTCAAAGTTCAATGACTTTTAGCAAAGTTATGCCCTTTCACTTTGAAAATAATATGAAATTTTTCAGTTTCCGTTCATTATCTCCCAAACGGTATTACACATTCAACTCAAATTTGACGTATGGATACGTTAAAGAAATGCGCTAATAAAGTTTGAATTTGGTCATGTGTCAATGATTTTGTGCAGAGGTATGCCCCTTTCACTTTGAAAAAAATAGAAATTTTCAGTTTCCGTTCTTTATCTCCCCAATAGTTGTACATATTTAACTCAAATTTTATATATGGATATGTCATAAGATACACTGGTCAAGTTTGAAGTTATCCCTCTTGAACTTTGAAAACAAATTCAGAAATTTTCAGTTTTCGTTCATTATCTCCCCAATGGTTGTACACATTGAACTCAAATTTGACATATGGATACATCTTAGGAATAAGCAGTTCAAGTTCGAATTTGGTCTAGGTTCAATGATTTTGGACAAAGTTATATCTCTTGAATGTTGGAAAAATTTTGCATTTTCAGTTTCAGCACTATTGTGGAAATGTATGCAGTCATTATTTTAGCAACAAAAATGCAATATGCAATTTACAAAAGGTTAACACTGAATAATTTCAGTGCCTTGAACTTTGTATAAAAATGGTTTGTATTAACATTAAATAGTTTTAAGGGCTTTGAACTTAAAATGAAAAAATAGTTTGTGCTAACAAATTTGGCATTAAATATTGAAATATCTGAAATTTCGGCTGCATGCGGGGCATCCGTGGCGTGACGATACATTTCTTTTTTGTAATTAAAATCTGTATAAGATGTTCAGACAATCATAGAATATTTTGCTATGATGGGTATCTCACTACGTTATCAGTGTATAAAGCTACATTTTACTCTGTTAAAGTACAGTTTGAGTGTGTTTTAAATAACCGAAACGTTTTATTTTACATTTATTGTCCTAATCAATCAAAGGGGTATCGAACAACACTAATTTTACATACTAGCTTTATACTATTTCATATATGATTAAAAAGATGAAAGAGTACAAAAAGGAAACATACAGTCTTGTTGTTATAAACCTATGTATTCTTGTCTACACATGGAGTTAAGGTTTAACATTTTCAATTTTGCCGTGTTGGGCTTTCTTTAGGGATTCTGTATTTATCTATTTAATGATCACATCCGTGTTATTTGTGCCGTGTGGCGGCTGTAAAAAGTCTCCCCGTACATTTAATCAATGATGTTATATTTTCGATCCTTGAAGATCGTTCAGCACGACATTATTGTTGTGCTTGTGGTATTTTAAGTTTCAACTTTTCGGCATTTTCTAGTTGGGTGGTTCCAATATTCCTACTTGAATAATGTTGAATCACCCTTAGGATATGTTGCCTGCTTTTTAAATTTGTCTTCTGACGTCTTATCTGTGATACGCAGGCTTCATAACCTCTGATCCCCTTTCAAAATTCCATTTTATTTAGTTCCGCCCATTGTTTTCTCGTTTAGGGCACAAGCTTTTTATTACTTGGGGACCATACGCCGCTTTTCGTGGAATGGCACGGAAGTGTGTCACATTGAAGGTTCCATGATAACCGCCGTATGAACACATCTGCGGATGTTTCTAAATTCAAAATTTTACTATTTCACGTTTAAATGTTGAATTCTGCTCAAGCCGGTGCTAGGGGGCGTGGACGGTAACTTGCACTTTCCAGTACCGTCCATGAAATGGCTCAATCAAACCGAGCCTGCAACATTTTCAATTTTGCCGTGTTGGGCTTTCTTTAGGGATTCTGTATTTATCTATTTAATGATCACATCCGTGTTATTTGTGCCGTGTGGCGGCTGTAAAAAGTCTCCCCGTACATTTAATCAATGATGTTATATTTTCGATCCTTGAAGATCGTTCAGCACGACATTATTGTTGTGCTTGTGGTATTTTAAGTTTCAACTTTTCGGCATTTTCTAGTTGGGTGGTTCCAATATTCCTACTTGAATAATGTTGAATCACCCTTAGGATATGTTGCCTGCTTTTTAAATTTGTCTTTTGACGTCTTATCTGTGATACGCAGGCTTCATAACCTCTGATCCCCTTTCAAAATTCCATTTTATTTAGTTCCGCCCATTGTTTTCTCGTTTAGGGCACAAGCTTTTTATTACTTGGGGACCATACGCCGCTATTCGTGGAATGGCACGGAAGTGTGTCACATTGAAGGTTCCATGATAACCGCCGTATGAACACATCTGCGGATGTTTCTAAATTCAAAATTTTACTATTTCACGTTTAAATGTTGAATTCTGCTTAAGCCGGTGCTAGGGGGCGTGAACGGTAACTTGCACTTTCCAGTACCGTCCATGAACAGGCTCAATCAAACCGAGCCTGCAACATTTTCAATTTTGCCGTGTTGGGCTTTCTTTAGGGATTCTGTATTTATCTATTTAATCTTTTAGCTATGTTCTGTGAAAACTAAGTAGGTACCATAACCATCTTTAATTCGACTATTATTTTGTTGTTGTTTAATTTGCGTGTGCGTGTGTTTTTTATTTTGAAGGGGCGTGTTGGAGAATTATGTGATTAGCTGGCCTTGCTTATTTACAAACAAAATCAACTGGAAGTAACACCTCGGTTGACATCTCTTGAACAATTTCCTAAGCCGAACAAATAAATTGAGACAAACAACTCAATCGCAGAAACTTATAACTACAATGCAATTACAAAAAACCCGACTCCCGTTTGCGTACGTGGTTATGTTGCTGTTTGATGAACTTATGTGAGGTATATACACTGTATAAAATCGTTCAGACGTAACTAGACACAGGACGATTATATAATTTTATATGTGTAGAATTGAATTTCAGATATGGGTTTGAACATAAACATTTTCATAGCCGATTCAAGCTAAAATAGGAATTAATTAAGCAGAAATAAATAATTCTCATTATGTTCCGACATGAACTCATGAATGTTTTAAAATCGTTAATCATTTTAAATTGTCTGAGAAATTATTACCACCTGCAGCTTGTCAATCTATAAAAATTATCATTGCCAGTAGACAAATTATATTTGTATGATATAATATTACCTTTAATCACGAGATTTACAAAATATTTGTATTTTTGTTTGTGTCAGCTTATTAAGTTTAATAATGTTGACATAAATCAAACCATTTTGTAAATCAAGAACATAAATACATCAATGCAATTCTTTTGCAAAGTATCATAATGATAATAATAATAACAATGAGCAAAAAGATTTTATGAATATTCAGAGTCGACGCTTATAAATTTGTCTTCGTTGTTTTACTTTAAACTAATTACTTCCTCTGGTTAAAAATTTTGAGAAAAAATGTTCGTGATGGTTGTTCACCTTATAACTTATGTGCAAATCTCATTTTATCAATATTTTATCCTGAATAGCGTTGCAGCGATAGATTATTTCGAAACAGTTTTTGTGTTTTTGTTCGGGTAATAAACCAACGCAACGCATCTGTGTACTTTTACCATTACGTTTTTTTTACAGGGAAATTGGAGGTACAAAAAATAAGCCCGTTGCCTTATTTTCCTTTAATATGAATCAATCCGGTGCCCTAAAAAGTTTACACGGTTGTCATGAAAATACGTAATTTAAATTCATATCTGGACGAAACATTTGACTAAAACCATTTAATTATCGCGGAATGATTTTTGTCTATAACATGATCACAAAATACCTGAATATTCAAAGACAATAATGTATTTCTGTTAGTGTTTAGTACTACTTCACTGACATGTGAAATTTGTTTTTCTATTCCAACTGATAAAAGACCGTTGACAAACCTTATAAAGTTGTATATGAATTCCTTAAACATTGCAATGTTCCGTGCAAGTAGAATATTCAAAGATGTAACAGATGTCAATATGTTTATTTTATATATTTTCTTACTTCGTCAAGCTAAAAATACATTTGATCTTAATCAAACGGTGTCCATAAATCCAAAGCAGTTCAGGAACTGGGAAATATTCCAAATCAGCCCGGAACGATTACGCACCGAGCTTATTGTATAATTGTTTGGAGTCCTTTCTACTGTTTTTGTGTCAGAGTTATAGAAAATACTATCTTGCTGTCTGATATTTCAAAATCTATCAGGCAAGCACTTCATTGTTTTTGTGTCGAGTCTGGTACATTTTATGATTATTTAGTATTATACTTATAATGATTTTAATTCAAATATGCGTTTCTTTCTTTAATTTTCAAATGAAACAAAAGCAAACAAAAAAACTGTCAAGAACCTCCTGAGTTCATAACACGCGCAGTCATGCAAATGGCCATATCTCTAAGAAATATTCTCCAATGTTTTAGTCAAATGTAAGAGAAACTTTAATATTCAAACAATCTTTTCGATTAAAAGCTTATTTGTTTAATGTTTACGTATTAGTAAATTAAAATTTCTACTCGTTTCCTTTTATTTCAATGTGTATTGATGAGGTGTTTGAAAAGGCTGATTGTGACTAATTAATTTAGATTTATCAGACATGCACTTTATCAACAGAAATCAGTGTATTGACATGAAAAAAATCGTTTACTCATAAATACACAGTGCGTTAACTGTTAAGTACTAGTGCATGGTGAAATACAGCATGCTCGTTGATTGGCTACATTTTTTCTAGGATTTACTTATAATGACGACAGGGAAATTGATAACGATAGAAAGTCTATATCCAGGTGCTTGTACGTTGGTATTCTGGGGTTTAATATTGCGACGATAGGGAAAGTGTTTTTATACAAACAACCCCAGTTAACCTCGTGTTACGATACTCTTTTTATGAAATATATTAATAATTGTTAATTGTACGCATACTTTTTTTTCAAATAGGATTTTAATGTAATGGCTGTGAACGAATTTGCAATTATCACATTGATCAAAGCAAGCGGATATAATACGAATTTATATTTTACGTAAAACTTAAAGCATTGTCTGCCAATGTGTCTGAGTTATATAATAATTTCCTTCTGTTAATGTGCAATAGACGCAGAAAAATATATAGCTCTAGTAATTGAAATTGTCTGCCAACAACAAAGATCTTTATTCAAATTCGGATACGAAGAAGACAGAAAGAAATAGTTGGCCAAAAGTTAGAGAAACGGTCTATAAATTAAAGAGTTCTTCACACTTTTTTGTGATTTGTTATTTAGACACTCGTACCAGATATTTAAAAATTTCTACTCACATATTGAGAATTTTCGTAGAAAAGATGTATACCACGGAACACTAGAATGTTTTATTATGGGCTGATTTGTCATGTGCCCGATTTTCATGTACTGCAACTTCACAATAAGCTACAAAAATCGACATGTCTTGCCTCGCCCGTCACCTCGACATATTTTCCGGGCTGAAATGAACCTGTGGCTTGATTATATATGCATCATACATATTTATTATGTTCATATACATATCATCTTCGGAAAAATGGCAGTATATTGTCAAAAAAAAAAAAATAAAAACACCCTACTTTCGGTTTTGCAGCGGCACGGGCTGTAATATTTACATAAAAGTAAGAAATATTACATACATACTATGTTGGAATAAAGTGAACTTTTAATTTGGAAATTATAAAATGATACTCGTTCCGTAAGTAATAAAACATTTTTACTGTTATTTTGCCTGTTTTCATTCCAATGAACCTCTTTTTTTAAATTCTATGCCGTAGTGACGTTATACATGTGCGTGTACGGAAAAAAACATGATGCATAAATATTGGTTAGTAGGAGTAAACTTCAAGATCTCTGCACATTCGTATATTGCACTTTAGCGCTCTTCGAAACTTAGCTCCGCCCACTTGCATTTTATAATATAAAACGTCCAGTTTATATAAAATATGTTCTATTAAGATTTGAAACCTGAAAATTTGAAAAATCCTCGTCGGTGATTGGCTTAAAAAATTGGCGAGCACTAATCATTGTTCGAGTATACCCAGACAAAACAGAAGTTACTTTTTTAGCTTTACATTGTCAAACCAACATGATTTGGATCATCATACTCCAGCTGTATACGTTTTTCAATAGGATATAAATAAGTTCCGCCCATTTTCCCGCCCACTACATCATCGTAAATAAATGTTCATTTTAGGTATTTACCGTCAGCTACTGGTCACCGGTGTAGTTTCCGTTTACCACACCTTTAAGGTGTATAGTTATTCACCAAACATAATTCAGCAGATTTTAAAGGATTATAGGCCTGTAAGTTTTGAGACGTTGTAGATATCACATTTCCTAGAAAAGAAAAAGAAACTAAAAAATCACAAGGTTACTTATTGTCTCAATCTATTTTTTTAATGGGGTTGTTTGAAAATTTGAGAATATTTTAAAGGAAATAATAATTATTGATAAGACTTTATTCATCTGATCTTTTTAAAGACAAATAAACTTAACTAAGCGGATTCCAATTTGCATAGGGATGAGTAACAGTTAAGCTGCTACCTCACCACTCTCAAATTTTCAAGTCAACATCTTATAGAGATATTAATACGACCAAATACTATTACTAATACAGACCTAGTTCTGGCTTTTGTTTTTCCTAGTAGTACATTTACTATAACATTAGTAACATTAATCTTAGCGTATGACTTAATAAAAAAAAATTCAACAATAGTAAAATACCCTTTCATAAATACCTTTTTACCTTTGTACATAAAGATTGTTATCTGCTTCTGATCAGAGAAAATTACAAAAAAGGCGTTTGTGTCATTATATATATATACTTTAGTTTTTGCATATTAGTATGCTCATTATCAGTATAAACGTTGTAACTTTGTAACATTATATCTTAAGTTGCAAAATCGTTTACAAATGTTAATCGCGTTACAATGTAAAAGGAAAGTGTGGTGTTGTCAACCTGAGAGTGTTAATTGATGCAGTTACACTCTCAACGTCATGATGCACAGAATTTTAAACGTGTTGTATACTTTCTCTCGTTTACATTTCTACATGTTATACATTTCTAAGTACAGTTTGCAATTTATCTAAGTTGCACGTTAACAGCTTCCATTTTATCAAATCGAGATAATCAAAACGCTTAATGCCAGTGCAGTATGTAACTCTCGGATCGACAATTAGATTTTCACTAATGTGTTTAGTAGAACCGAAGTATGCATTTATCATGTTTCAAAAGCTGAATTTTTGACAACGAATATCCTCCATAGTTTAACAATAGAGCCATCTGTACATTTGCGCACGAAAAGTTGATATGGTTATAATTTTTATACCACAATTTCTTCCACTCGATAAAGATTCCTTAACAAATTGTATTTATGTTATAAATACAATCTAGCATATTTTATATATGATTTTTACCTCATCTATACATATTTTAACTTATAATAATGAATAAAAAATTAGTTTGTTTGTGAGCAACAGCATACGTACTTCTGTTTCATTTCCAAGTTTATTTACACTCACGAGACACATTATTTAGACTCATATAAACATGTACATATGATTCTACCTTAATGAATTAAATGCCTAAAAAAATGTATATTTAATTTTGACAAAGTACTACTACTACTGCATGAATATGGTTGTCTGAAAACATGTTATTTTGCATACTTATTATGTTATCATATTTAGAATGTAGCAAATGTCTGCTGTTTGAATGCTGTGTATAAATAAGCTTTAGATATACATGTATATACAATGTTTATTAAATAATTAGTTTTTTAATTACAGGATCTAAAAATAATAATTGTTTATTTTCAGTGTCTTAACTAGTGCAGTTTTGATTGTTAGTTTATTCATACAATAATTATTAATATACTCAATTTAAATGCACATCTCGGAACCTGTATCAATTTAATGGGAAATAATATATACGAGAGATAATTAACCTATGCCTTGTATTATCATTGCGATTTTAAGTATTAAAACAGAAGATATTTATATATATATATATATATATATATATATATATATATATATATATATATATATATATATATATATATATATATATATATATATATATATATAATGTGCTTTATGTTAACGTTACGCACTGTCAATCAAACCGAGGTATTCTGAAAACAAAGATTTTTGTACTCAATGAATGGATATCACAGACAATATAGTACAGTATGTATTGGTTATTGGTAATACGGTCGTATTAAACATAACATACTGTTATTTGATTAACTAGAATTCTAATAATAATGTTACAGAAATGTCAAAACGATTGGCAGACAATCAGGTTTAGTCTTGTTTAATACTCATCGCACAGAAATGAGAAGTATTCAATGCACCATATCATTGTATCAAAGAGATATGCGTGAAAATGAATGCTATATTAACATGTTTTTCTTTTAATGTTATATATACATATACTCAACAAAAAGCGTCTTTTAAATGTACTTTATGATGAATAATATCAATAGTTTTGTTTAAACAATTTTTCATTTTACAATTATTATTCAAGATCTTGGTCTGTTGATATATAAGCTTACATGGTAGCATGTACTCTTGATAATGAAAATTCCGGATGATATGATAATATTTTCAAAATATAAATTTATGTTACATGCATTTTATTTCAGTCGGATACAAGTATTCAACACCACACATGATAACCAAACCGTTGACATGAATGGAGTTTAAAGGGTATCAATCTATAACCTTATAAAATGATTTTATAAGATTTATCAACAGTAAAATTATATTGGTTCCATTATTATATGGTTGATTCCCGAACAAGTTGTAACATAGAATGTCTCTGTTATTTAATACACGTGAATAATGTACGTAAACAGAAGAAATTGCTCCGGAACAAAATATTATTTTAAGTAGTGTTTTATCCGTTTAGCAATGACTTTGTGCATGCACCACTCGCTTTAAGGCAATTTATTTCCATTTGTTTTTCATACAAACATTTTGGAAGTATTCTTTTTTAGAATCTAAACAATAAGTTTTGCATCAGATATATAGCTTTATACACTTTAAGCACGGCAAGATGCCTTCACAAAATGAATATTTTTTTTATCTTTCTACGAAAATTATACCGTTGACTTCTTTTATTTGTGCACTAGAAGATCAACTTTGGTGGTACTAAACAACGTATGTAACTAACTGGTGGAGTATAAGATTGTGCCTTAATGCATTAATTAATTTTAAGCGTAATAAATATCTTAAATGGACTTGCCAACACCAGTCAACCGTTTTACAGATTAGGTACTGGAAAAATTGACAAAAAGTGTGAACAGTGACCAGATGTCATGGATTACCCGACTGATCTTGGTTTGCACAGGTATCCTCGGTAGTAAAAGTTACAGCCAGCAAGATATAAGTTAACTATTACTACTCATTATTAAAATAATTTCCCAGCGTTCGATATATGGTCTCGCATATCTATGCAGAGATCTTTCGACAGAAAGTCAGTCTTGCACATCATTCCTTAAAAGCGTTTGGCGTCGGTGTTATGTGAACAGGCGTCTGTTTATACGATATGCATCAATCAAAGTTATAAAGTGTATTTTATTGTGTGCTGTATCATTCTTCTTGATCGTCTGGGTGCCATTGTATTTAATTTATAAATTATTCTAAAGAAAAGAAATTGCCATTTATCAATTATACCGTATTTGGTTTATAAAAATAACTCTGAAAAAATCACATCGTCTTTGCACTCAGATTATATCTTGCCCTAGTCAAAGAAATATCATGATTTGCATCGTTTAAAATAAATTTAATATAAGGATGATCAATTTCATTTTATAGTAATAAGTTGCTGCGGGATAACGGAAGAATTGAGCCTGGGAGAAATAAATGTGACCGAGGCGCTAGTGGCGGTGTAGCTTTAACATATTTTCTGAAGTGATGACATTTGAATCTGGAATATGCCATAAATAACAAAATGCAATAATAAATTGTATGCACATTAGGAATAAGAGAAAATGAAAAGTAGATTTGTCATTACCAAATAGTTATTTTTTCAACCTTGTTTTATCTAAATGGAAATTAAATTGGAACAAAGCTGCATTTAACAAACATAATATCTACCCTTGTCTTGATTAATCACCATCGCTCCTTAATTCTCTCCTTTACCGAAGTGATCAAGTTTCTTCCTAGAGTTATATTTGGACGAAGAAGAGCTTTTAACAACAATTTCATCGATTACTTGTATGAATTTAAGACAAACTTTGGAAGTATATATCCGATGATTTTTCACATGATCAAAATTAAAGTGATAAAGTTTTAATCATCTTTGATACATGAAAATAAAGCATTTTATGTAATAAAACCGTGGGAAAGAGAAAACCCGAAAATGAATATATGTAAAAAATAAATCACGGATATTATGAAGAAATAAAAATAACTGATATTCTATCTATCTGTATGAATAATTGATTGTTTCATTATAGCAAAATCATTGTGGTTAAAATGCCATTAATATTGTTTGGCGTCTTTTATGAATTCAGTGATTATTGAAATAAATCATTTTATCACTTTTAAATACCATTGCGGCCTTAGGTTACTTTTTTTTGTAATTAAAACTTGTATTAGATTATTATGATATCTTTTGCTGTGATAGTTATCTCAGTACGATCTCGGTATACAAAGCTACACGTACAGTTTTAATGTATGTTGAATAACAGAATTTTTTTTTATTTTACATGTATTTTCTTAATCACCCAATCGAGTATGGTATTCCATTATTAGTTTTATACTATTTTATGTAAACATCTTTATTTGGACTATTATTGTTGTTGTTGTAGTTATTGCGAGTGTGCGTGTGTGTTTTCTTTTGAAGAGGCGTGTTAGAGAATTATGGGGTTAGCTGGGCTTGCTATTTAAAAATCAACTCATAATATAGATATGAATGAACGCCTCGGTTGACATCTCTAGAACATGTTGTTATATTATCCTAAGTTGGATTAATAAACCAAAAAATAAATTAAGACAGATATCTCGATCCTAGAAACTCGTAACTTCTACTAAAACCCGAATCCTGGTATGCGCGTGCGGTTTTATATGTTGCTGTGTGATATTTTACAATATAGACTTATATTGAGGTATATATGAAATAGTTCAGACCTCACAAATGTTATACCGACAAAGGACGATTATATAACTTGATGTGTGACACATAAGCATATTGTCAGCTGATTCCAGCTGAAATAGGAATTCATGTAGCTAAAATAAATAATAGAACCGCAAGATTTCACATTTCACACTTATCATTATGTTCCGACATAAACTCATGAATGTTTTAAAATAGTTAATCATTTTAAATTGTCTGAGAAGTTATTACCACCAGCAGGTTGTCAATCAATAAAAATAATCATTGCCACTAGACAAATTATATGTATGATATAACATAACCTTTAATTACGAGACTTAGAAAATATTTGTTGTTTGTTTGTGTCAGCTCATCAAGTTAAATGAAGTAATCGTTTATGACTGGAAGCATTTGTCCTGGTACTAAAATTTATTTGTAGGGGAACTAGCTATTATACGAGCATAAACATTAATTCATATTAAGTTATACAATGTCTAATTTTTTTTTTAATGTTGACATAAATCAAACTATTTTGTAAATCAAGTACATAAATACATAATTTGTATTAGCTTATTATTATTACACAACAAGATTTGGGGCATTGAAAGATAAATCTGCAAAGAATTATTGTTGTTATGTTATTGTGTATCGCACACCAAATGTTTTATACACCAAAAGAAATAATGAATATTACAGTAACTGAAACTTAAATAAATAAGAAACTGCATATCTCTAAGCACAGTATCATCATGATAAACAAAACAACTAAATTCATTAATACCCGGTTATAATAATCTTGGGCAAAAAACAACAATTTATACTATATGCTGTCGCCGGTAATAACTTTGACAACATTGTTTTACTTCAAACAAATTACTTCCTCTGACTAAAACTTTGGAAAAAAACGTACATGGCGGTAAATCACCCTATGACTTATGTGCAAATCTTTTACTATATTGTGCACTATATTGAACACTGTATTGTGTCTGTTGAACTGAACCTAATTTATTTTTTTCTCATATGGCATTTTTAAACATATTCGCGTTGGCGTTTTTAATAACATTAAAAAAAATTTGTCTTTCTATAATCACTTAGAACTATAGCAAAATTGGTAATTTGAAATTTGAACAAAATCACTACACGTAGTTTTCGCAAACGAATGACTATGAAAATAAACAGTTGGTGAGGTAATTATTTATTGTATACTTGTTTGGAGTCCTTTCTATGGTTTATGTGTCAGAGTTATAGAGAAAAATTTATCACGCAAGCACTTCAATTTTTTTTTCGTGACGAGCCTGATAAATTTTAATATCAGACACTTGTTTGTTATACTATTTATCATTTTTTTCAATTTCAATATGCGATTCTTTCTATAAATTTCAAATGAAACAAACAAACAAAAAAACTGCCAAGAATGCCTGATAAATTTTAATATCAGACACTTGTTTGTTATTCTATTCATCATTTTTTTTCAATTTCAATATGCGTTTCTTTCTTAAAATTTCAAATGAAACAAACAAACAACAAAAGACTGCCAAGAACCTCACGAGTTCATTTCGCCCGCAGTAATATGCCAAGTGTCATATCTATAAGAAATAGTCCCAGATGTTTTAGAGACTTCAATATTCAATCAATTTATTTTTTCAAAGTTTATTAGTTTAATGTCTACAAACCAGTAGAAAATTGCATTCGCTTCCTGTTATTTTAATGTGTGTTGATGAGGTGTCTGATACAAATCAGTGGGTCTGATTAAGCTAAATTTATCAGGCATGCACTTAATCAACATAAATCAATGTAATTACATAACAAAAATCATTTAAAGGTTAAATTCAAATACTTATGATGAACAATGATATTTAATACACATGTATCTGAGAACTAAAACATAGAAAAGTAACAGGTAGAACACCCCCTCCCTCAGCTTCCCATTACAGATTGTAATTGATGAATTATTTTAACATTAACAAATACTTTATAAACTCTGAAGCCGGAGGGAGGGTGTGAAAATGATATAACAAGCTTGTCATGCGGAAACTATTCAAGGAAATAAAATATTCTTTTTATCGCATATCCAAAATAAGAACTGTTTACGGTAAAAAAACAATGTTTCCATTGGTGCGCTGATAGTGTAACGCTAATAAATGGCGTGTTTTTTACGCTTCGAGTATGTTAGTGTAAGCAAAGGACGACACGTTAATAAAATATATGAAAGACCTTGCAATACCGTTTTTACGCAGTTGCCAAAGCGGCACAAGTTATGTGATACATCATGTAATATGGCAACTCATGCTTAATTTTTGAACATGATTTATGAATATGTTGAATCAAGCTTACCTGCTATATTTCAGATGTTGCTGTCTTGGTGACCATTAAGGTTCTCGTTTTGATTGTGTGTCAAATAAAGACAAAATACCCGTCTTTAAATAGCAGAAAAAGAACACAACAAAGTCCTTGACAATTGAAAATGTTATTCTGCATGTAAGGTAAGAACATGCCAACGTTCACATCCCATTTCACAGTTTAAGCTGATTTCAACATTTAATCATGGAACTTATGCAACAGAGACTTAAGTTTTCGTTATTCTTACCTCCTTTCTTTTTTTTTTATTTCTTTTTGCTTTGTTGTACACATTAAATTATGACAGATACTATCAAAAGTGTCAACATAATTGTTATACTTAAATATGGAAACATAATTATTATTCCATTACTATATTTATATTATTGCATATAAGAAAGAGTCCAAGAAAGAATTATTATTATTATTATTATTATCATTATTATTATTATTATTATTATTATACTGATTCCCCCTAAATAACAATAAAACCATTAAATGACAAATATTATATCAACAGGAATTATCAAAGTTACTAGATACTTGCATGTTCCTACAATTCAATAAATTGACAACTAATGGATCTTAGACTAAGAAGAAAAGCGATAAAGCACTGGGATAAATGCATTTTGAATTTTCCGTTGAGGATAAACGCGTTAACAAATATCTTCTTAATATCTCCTTTTTAAGAATGTAGACGCCATACGAAAACTTCCGATATGCAGAAACATTTTGAAGTAATCCTTACATAGATTCAGATTAATTATAATTGTCAATATTTGATTGCATTATATGACATATAAAAGAATGAAATAATCAATTTGATTCTACATAAATCTATTAATAAAATGCCTCAAAAAAGTATTTTACAATGCTTGAAAAATTAAGGAAGAAGTTACAATGATACGAAATAGCACGAGGAAGAATGAGAATATTGCTATCTATAAACAAAAGAATTTCTTTACTTTATGTTAACGTTACGCACTATCAATCAAACCGAGGTGTTCTGAAAACAAAGATTTTGTACCCAATGAATGGATATCACAGACAATATAGTACAGTATGCAATGGTTATTGGAAATGCGGTAGTGTTAAACATAACATACTGTTATTTGATTAACTAGAATTCTATTCCTATGATAATGTTACAGAAATGCCAAAACGATTGGCAGACTATCAGGTTTAGTCTTGTTTAATACTCATCGCACAGAATTGAAAAGTATTCAATGCATCTTATCATTGTATCAAAGAGATATGCGTTAAAATGAATGCTTTATTACCATGCTTTTCCTTTAATGTTCCTACATATACTCAACACAAAGCGACTTTTGAATGTACTTTATGATGACAATATCAATATTTTGTTCAACAATTTTTCATTTTACAATGATTACTAGTATTCTGTTGATATATAAGCTTACGTAATAGCGTGTACTTTTGATGGATGATATGATATTTTTTTCAAAATATAATTTATATTACATGCTTTTTATTTCAGTCGGATACAAAGTACTCAAAACAACAAAGGATAACCAAACCGTTGACATGAATAGAGTTTAAGCACTGCAAGATGCCTTCACTAAATGGATATTTTTATCTTTCAACGGAAATTATACCATTGACCACTTTTATTTGTGTTGGAGTATCAAAATGTGCCTTAATGCATTAATTAATTTTGACCGTAATAAATAAATGGACTTGCCAACACCAGTCAACCGTTTTACAAAAAAGGTACTGGCAGAAGACAAAACCTGTGAACAGTAACCAGACGTCCAGGATTACCGACTGATCTTGGTTTGCACGAGTATCCACGGTAGTATAAGTTACCACCAGCAAGATATAAGTTAACTAATTATTCTAAAAGATATTGTACCGTTAAGGTTTATTAGAATAAATTTCCCAGCATTCGATATATGTACTCGTATATTTATGCAGAGATCTTCCGATCAAAAGTCAGTCTTGCACATCATTCCTTTAAAGCGTTTGGCGTCGGTGTTATGTAAACAAGCGTCTGTTTATACGATATGCATCAATCAAACTTATAAAGTGTATTTTATTGTGTGCTGTATCATTCTTCTTGATCGTCTGAGTGGCATTGTATTTAATTTATAAATTATTATAAAGAAACGAAATTGCCATTTATCAATTATACTGTATTTTGGTTTTAAAAAGTACTTTGAAAAAATCACATTGTCTTTGCACTCAGATTATATCTTGCCCCAGTCAAAGAAAAGAAAGTCGATGTCATCATACATCATGTTAAAAATGTAACAAAATTAGAGAAAGTTAACGGAACTGTATTTCAAAATTGATGATGTGACGTCATGGACGTCATGATGTGATGACGTCAGAGAGGAGAATGCACGACGTTATGCGGCAAAATCAGTAAAAAGTGCTTAAAATCACTTAAAAAGCATGAAATAAAAAGAATATTTATTTGTTTTACATATAAGATTGAAATATATTTCATTCCTGAACACAAGCTATTATATTTTCACTCATGGCTACGCCACTCATAAAAATATTGCATCTAATATTCACTCAGTGAAATATATTTCAATCTTACATGCAAAACAAACAAATATCCTCTATTTAACAGTTTCATCGATAACTTGTATGAATTAAAGACAAAATTTGGAAGTATATATTCGATGATATTTCACATGATCAAAATTAAAATGGTAACGTTATAATCATCTTTGATGCATTAAAATAAAGCATTTTAGATGATAAAACCGTGGGAAATGTAAATAAAAATCACGGATATTATGATAATTGCTCATACAGGACTATAGTTCTGTACTGGAAGTAATAAAAATAACTGATACTCTATCTAACTGAATGAATAATTGATTGTTTCATTATAGCAAAATCATTGTGGTTAAAAGGCCATTAATATTGTTTGGCGTCTATTATGAATTCAGTTATTTTTTAATTAAAACATTTTATTACTTTTAAATACCATTTTCTAATACCAAATCTTTAAGTTACTTTTTATAATTAGAACCTGTGTTCAGACAATTATAATATCTTTTGCTGTGATAGGTATTTCAGTACGTTCTCAGTGTATAAAGCTACATTTTATTCTGTTAACGTACAGTTATAATGTGTGTGATATAACAGAAACAATCTATTTTTCATTTTTTTCTTAATCAATCAATAGAATATGGAAAAATCATTATCATTCCATTACTATATTTATATTATTTCATATAAGAAAGAGTCCAAGAAAGAAACATGCAATCTTTTTGTAAAAAAACTCTATGTTCTTTATTTGCTTACACATGAAGTTGAGGATTAATCTTTTGGCAATGTTCTCTGAAAACTAAGTAGGTATCATACCCATCTTTAATTGTTGTTATTGCGTGTGTGCGTGTGTGTTTCCTTTTGAAGGGGCGTGTTGGATAGTTATGGCGTTACATGTAGCTGGGCTTGCTTATTAAAAAATGAACTGGAAATAGCACACTCACAATATAAAAATGACTAGACGCCTCGGTTGATATCTCTTGAACATTTTGTACTATCACCCTAAGTTGGATTAATAAACCGCAAAATAAATTAAGACAGACATCTCGATCTCGATTACTACTATGTAATAACTAAACCCCGAATCCGGTATGCGCATGCGGGGTTATGTTGTTGTGTGATATTTTACAATTATAGACTTATGTTGAGGTATTATATACAAAATCGTTCAAACCTGACAAATTTATAATGACCCAGGACGATTATATAATTTTATGTTTGAAGAATTGTATCTTAAACATGAGCTGAACATAAACGTATTATCAGCTGATTCCAGCTGAAACCAGAAATGAATAGTAACACCAGCAAGATTCCACATTCCACACTTATCTTTATGTTCAGACATGAACTCATGAATAATTTTAAAAAGTTTAATCATGTTAAATTGTCTGAAAAGTTATTACCACCTGCAGGTTGACAATCAATACAAATTATTATTGCCACTAGACAAACTGTATGTATCATATAGCATTTCATTTAATCACGAGATTTAGAAACTATTTGTAATTTGTTTGTATCAGCTCATTAAGTTAAATTAATGAAGGGTTTAAGACTGGAAGCATTTGTCCTGGTACTAAAATGTATTTGTAAGGGGAATAGATTATACGAGCATAATGGTAAATTCATATTAAGTTATAACATGTCTAATATTTTTTCAATGTTGACATAAATCAAACCGTTTTGTAAATCAAAAACATAAATACATAATTTGTATTAGCTTATAATTTATTATACGATACGATTGAAAGATAAATCTGCTATCAATATTGGTGATATGTCCTTGTGTACCGAACACCGAATGTTTTACACACAAAAGAATTATGAATATAACAGTTAATGGAACTGAAATACTTAAGAAACTACAAGTCTCTTAGCACCGTATCATCACCAAAAAACTAAATTCGTTGATAACAATGGGCAAAAAACAAGAATTTATACTATATGCTGTCGCCAGTAATAACTTTGAAAACATTGTTTTACTTCAAACAAATTACTTCCTCTGGTTATAAACATTGACAAAAACGTACTTGGTGGTTGTTCACCTTATAACTTATGTACAAATCTTATATTATCAAATGTCATGAAAAGCGTTGCAGCAATAGATTATTTCGAACGTTTTGTTTTGTTCTGGTTATAAACTAACGCAACACATCTGCGTAATTTTACCATTGCCTTTTACAGAGAACTTGCAGGAACATTGAATACTATATTATGTCTGTTGAACTGCACCTAATTTATCTGTTACTCATATGGCATTTTTAAATATATATTCGCGTTGACGTTTTTAATTAAATTAATTATTAAAAATGTTTCGTCTTTCTATAATCACTTAGAACTATAGCAAAATTGGCAATTTGAAAATTGAACAAAATCACTACACGTAGTTTCGCAAACGAATGACTATGAAAATAAACAGTTGGTGAGGTATGAGTTTATATCCGGCAGTTATTTATTTGGAGTCCTTTCTATTGTTTATGTGTCAGAGTTATAGAGAATGCTGTGTTAGTGTTTGATAGTATAAAATTTATCGCTCAAACACTTCAATTTTTTCATGTCGAGCCTGATAAATTTTATAATATTAGACACTTGTTTGGTATTTTATTTATCATGTTTTCAATTTTAATATGCGTTTCTTTCTTTAAATTGATCACATCAAGTGATAAAATACGAATTTATAATTTACATAAAACTTAAAGCATTGTCTGCCACTTTGTCTGTGTTATATAATAATTTCGTTCTGTTAATGTGCAATAGACGAAGAAAAATATATAGCCATAGTAATTGCAACTGTCTGCCAGGAACAAAGAACGGATACCATGAAGACAGAACTGACTAGTTGGCCAAAAGTAAGAGAAACAGTCTATAAATTTTAGTGTTGTTTACACTTTTTGTATTTGTAATTTAGACACTCATTCCAGATATCTTAAAAAGAGTGGCATGTATTAAATGACTTCATGTGATAACATTTCTTTTGTGCAAATATAAGAAACATGGCATGACAAATTGCAACTCTGTGGGTTTGAATCCAAATGTGAATTTTGGATTCCATCAAGTTGAAAAGATCTTCAGCTAGCTCACGGGAGCTGGTTCTACTCATGTTCCCGTCGGTACGTGAAATAATACATGGAAGGGCGCTTAGTTTAAACAATACTTTTTTTCTATTTATACACAATAAATATATACAATAAGCATATATAATCACATAGATTGAAAAACAAGTCAAATGTGACTTATGTAAATACATTTTTCACTGAAGGGCACTTGAGGTATTTCGTCATCAGTAAACCTGAAAATTCGCCATTTGTCATGTACAACAACCAACCACAAAAGTGCCAATTGGTACAATAAGATGTGAAAATGTTTGAAATTGAACAAATAGATTTCTCAAATAAAAAAATGAATATCTATGCAATATATTCAGACACATAGTTTTACGTGATCTATAAGAGATAAACCCTGTTCTTAGCATACAATAGTCGATAGATCATATTGCTTCTTATTTAAACCTATACGGTTTGATATATTTGTACACGCATTCGCATAATTCTAGCTAATATACTACAAAAGATTAGAGTTATTATGTATAAGTCTGACGCTGAATAGGTAATTTAACTTATAATATACCCAAACTATCAATAAAATAAAAAAATCAATATTAAAATATTAAAATGTGAACCTTATTATTATTAACATAAAATGCATCCATTTCTTACATTAACTATATTGTTTAAAACAAAACAATGATAAATAAAAGCGTGCTCAATTTCCATTCAAATTGTCTCTCACTCAAGAGAATATTTACAGTATCGGTATTATAGAGGAATTGGTTTCTTTCAAAATCATATAATAATATAAAGGCCGGCGACCATTTGGTAATAACAGCCACAGACTGTTAATTAAAGAAAACTATTTTTACAGACATAAGTTGGCGGCCTAGCGGCCTGGCGGCCTGGCGGCGTGAAGTTGGCGGCCTGGCGGCCTAGCGGCGTGAAGTTGGCGGCCCAGCGGCCTGGCGGCCTAGCGGCGTGAAGTTGGCGGCCCAGCGGCCTGGCGGCCTAGCGGCGTGAAGGTGGCGGCCCAGCGGCCTGGCGGCCAAAAAATTTTAATGTTGTAAAAATGTTTTTTTTTAACAATAAAACGGCATTTAATGAAGTTTTAAAAGATAATTATTGTTATTTTAAACGATATATCTAAAGAAAAATCACTTTCAGAGATTTTTTTAAGTTTGTCATTTTTGTGAAGTTGGCGGCCCAGCGGCCTAGCAGCCAAAATTTTAATGTTGTAAAAATGTTTTTTTTAACAATAAAACGGCATTTTAATGAAGTTTTAAAGATAATTATTGTTATTTAAACGATATATCTAAAGAAAAAATCATTTTCAGAGATTTTTTTTAAGTTTGTCATTTTTTGTGAAGTTGGCGGCCCAGCGGCCTGGCGGCCTAGCAGCCAAAAATTTTAATGTTGTAAAAATGTTTTTTTTAACAATAAAACGGCATTTAATGAAGTTTTAAAAGATAATTATTTGTTATTTAAACGATATATCTAAAGAAAAAAATCACTTTCAGAGATTTTTTTTAAGTTTGTCATTTTTGTGAAGTTGGCGGCCCAGCGGCCTGGCAGCCTAGCAGCCAAAAATTTTAATGTTGTAAAAAATGTTTTTTTAACAATAAAACGGCATTTAATGAAGTTTTAAAGATAATTATTGTTATTTAAACGATATATCTAAAGAAAAAATCACTTTCAGAGATTTTTTTAAGTTTGTCATTTTTGTGAAGTTGGCGGCCCAGCGGCCTGGCGGCCTAGCAGCCAAAAATTTTAATGTTGTAAAAATGTTTTTTTAACAATTAAACGGCATTTAATGAAGTTTTTAAAGATAATTATTGTTATTCAAAACGATATATCTAAAGAAAAAATCTCTTTCAGAGATTTTTTTAAGTTTGTCATTTTTTGTGAAGTTGGCGGCCCAGCGGCCTGGCGGCCTAGCAGCCAAAATTTTAATGTTGTAAAAATGTTTTTTTAACAATAAAACGGCATTTAATGAAGTTTTTAAAGATAATTATTGTTATTTAAACGATATATCTAAAGAAAAAATGAATGGAACCAAAAGTAGCAATATATGAGTTGGTTATACAAATTATTCAATATATGGAACCAAAGTAGCAATGTATGAAACCAGGTGTCCTTCTATGAAACCAAATTATCAATATATTAAATCATTTTTACAATATATGAAACCATTTTATCAAATGTATGGAACCAAAGTAGCAATATATGAGTTGGTTATTACAATATATGATTCCAATAATTCAATATGTGGAACCAAAGTAACAACGTATGGAACAAGGTGTTCTTATATGAAACCAAAGTATCAATATATTTATTCATTTTTACAATATATGAAACCATTTTTATCAATGTATGGAACCAAAGTATCAATATATGAGTTTGGTTATTACAATATATGATACAAATTATTCAATATATGGAACCAAAGTAACAATATATGGAACGAGGTGTCCTTATATGAAACCGAAATTATCAATATATTAAATTCATTTTTACAATATATGAAACCATTTTATCAATGTATGGAGCCCGAAGTATCAATATATATAAGTTGATTGTCACATTATATGATACCAGATATTCAATATACCCTTATATGAAACCGAATTATCATTATATTAAGTCATTTTTACAAACATCTATGGAACCATTTTATTAATGTATCGAACCAAAGTAGCAGCTAGTATATAAGTTGATGTTACATTCTATGATAGCAAATTGTCAATTATATGGAACCAAAATAGCCTATTTTTTTCAAGTCAACAAGTCAAAGACCGAGGTCACTGGGTTCTGTTATTACAATGCATAAACTTTTTCAATGAAATCAATCATTATTTGAACAAGTTATTTTTATAACTTTGTCAGTAGATTAACCGTTGATGTGTCCTCTGGCACTGCCAATTTTTTGATCAAAGGTAAAAGGTCGAGATGAAACTTAATTTTAAATATGTTTTTTGTTAATGGTCAGTACGACTCAATAGCTTAAATTATGACATAACAAACTCCTACATATATAACGATAAGTTTTTTTCCTGCCCAGCCCATTTAAGTGAATGTTACGTTAATTTCAAATATTTTTCCTATAGTATGCAGTCAGTATGGCAGTCAGTGAAAGCACGATGTCTTTACAACAAGGACTGTTAATACGGTGCAAGGATAGAATCAGCCTGTTAAAAAAAAGTCCCGTCAGTATAATGACAATTTTGGGTTCAATTATTGCTACTTTGGTATCATATATTGAAGAACTGGTATCAAATATAATGTGGAAAATCAACTTTTATATTGCTACTTCGGTTACATATATTGATAACCTGGTTTCATATTTGTAAAATTGTTTTAATGTATTGATAATTAGGTTTTCATATAATAGCATTTGGTTCCAATACATGACTTTACTTGGAATCCATAATTGAAATCTGGTATCATATAAAATACTACTTAAATCGTAAACGAATATAATGTTGAAATATCATAAAAGATGTACAGTATTTGTAATGATACATGTATTACTAGTAATATCGACTATAACAAAATAAACCGGTTATTATATGAAACTACCGATTCCCTCATTGATGCCTCAATGTTGTTGTTTTTTTGGACACGGGTTGATATGCACTTGTGTACATTAGAACATCAATCAATAAATGTAACAATATATAATGAAGTTAAGTATGTTATATATTGAATCCATATATTCAAGTTATAAATATTTTCGTAATCGTAGTGCGGTTTAAAATAGTTTTGATTTTTAAAATGCTAAATTTTAAATTAATTAATTAATCACTTGACATGTAGCAGTTTGCTTTTAAAACGAGGGGAAACAAGAAACAAATAACAAAAAAATAGAAAAGAAATTGGGAAGAAACAAAATATTTTCAAACGGATCATAACAAAAGACCAGACAAAAGAAAAAGAAAAAAAAAAAAAAAAAAAAAAAATAACATCATCACTATGTCATGTAATGAGCGGTCGGTTTCGAACCTGTGAGTGCATTTCATACAGAAGTTAACAGTGACCCTGATTTAAACCAATTTAACCCACTACGGATGGTTACAATTTTTTATTAGAAAATTATTACTATAATAGTCGTTGAGACACTGTTCAATCTCCGATAATATGCAGACTTACCTTTAATGGACTTTCCCAAGTACCGTTAGAACCAAATTATCATCTCGGGATAATAGGGGTAAAACAGCTTTTTTTTGAAGAAGAGAATATAATACAAGATAAGAAGTACCAATTTAAAACAACTTTTATGGCTAAATTTGGTAAAGTTGTTGGTAATATCGATACGAACTTAAATTTTACCACGAGTTCGAGCCTAAGAAATTGTCTAAAACATTTTTCTTTTCCTTATTTGATCAATTTTATGATATATGCAAATGAATTGGGATATCAAGGTAGTTTTTGTTACAATATCTAATAATTTTAATACACAGATTAAAAATATTTTTTATCTTGTGTACATTGAAAACAAAAGAAAAAGAATGAAATGAGAAGTAAATAAAAAACAATAACACAACACAATAAAAATATTCTTCATACAGAAATAATTTTTGCGAATCGAACATGCCTTGCAATTGATATTCAAATAGAAATTTAACTAACAGTGCTTACCTACTGCGTTAAGTTGACAGTTGGCAAATAAGTAGTTTTTTTTATATATAGTTGAAAGATGATAAATACAATATGATCTGTTTTACACCGTTATAGTAGACTTGACCATTATGTTACTAAATAATTATAATTAAAAAATGTTGTTTGAAAATTTTCGTAATATTTGCTGGAAATCACTGACGCAGCGAATTGCGTAGCTCATCTACACAAACGTTATCACAGATATATATCTTGACTTATATTAAATTTGCCATATTTTCAGACTATTTGTTGCCATATAGCAACCAGAATTTTCAACATAGGAAAGAAAAAAAAAAGACGTGCATAATCTCCATACTGCCATCTATCCATATATCAAGTTTCATAAAAATATTTTCAGTACTTTTTGCGTTATCGCCGCGGGATCCAGTTTTGTGGACGGTACAACCGGTTTCAAACATATTAGAATAGAAAAGGCCCTATATCGGAAATGATATATGGGGTTTATTTAAGAAATAAAAAATGGCCTTTCGGGGAAAATGCAAGCTTACGGACTGGTTGGTCTGGCCCGAAGCGCAGCTGAGGTCCATATACCTTCCGAAGTCTGACCAACTAGTCCCTAAACTTGCATTTTCCACGAAAGGCCATGTTTTATTTGTTCTTATTATACCGAATCTAAATCCTTTCATGCCCTTGTTTTGTTGCTGTCATTTTTTACTATTATTGCTTTCAAATAATAATTTTACTTGTTCAGTGTGTGAAATATCTCAAACCCTAAAACGGATTTTGTGTATGCTCTTCTTTTTAATATTCCGATTACCGATGATTTTAGGAGTTGTGATTCCATTTTTGTTAATGAAATTCAATATTAATTTAATGTTACTAAGGCAAAATAACCCGGACTTTAAGAATTTCACAAACAGTATAAATAAAATTTATAACTAAATTAAAAAAAAATCATGACTTTTGATCAACATGTAGTACATTTATGTCTCTGATAAAGAGACAAATCGCCTATCCATTTTGACAGTTATCGTCTGTTTGTGTCGTCGTGAAATTCGCACGTCGTGAAAGCTACGTTTAACCTGCGGTCTGGAGACCGCAGGGTATTGATACGCGTTTAACTTTTGAGGCATGGAGGAGCACGTGACCTGTTTTCGGTACATGGAGGAGCACGGGATATGTAAACCTTACATGATTGGTTAATTGAACTTTCGAAAACCTGGCTGAATACCGTTTGCCGGTTCGTGACGGATTTACCTCTGGGGAATTAGGCAGAATTACATCTAATTAGAACAAAATAACTGTTACGTGATATTTGTAATTTTTGTTTAAATATTTTACCGTTTAAGGTTGAAAAACTTGAATGATGTGTTTGAAAATTATCAATGTTTCTTTAATATAAACAATTTATTGTCTGTAAAATTTGAGATACATACTAATTGAAAATATTCGATCGTAGTGGCATATGCCATAATAAATAGAGATATTTTCTGCGTAACTTGTGTGTTTTACTTATTTTTTTGTTCGGAATTATTCATAAAATGGTAGGCCTATTGAATCATTTTCTTAAAAAGAAATAATTGTTTTATGTTCGACCTTCTCCGGTCATCAACGGTCACCAGTTTCCAATGACCTTCTTCTATATTGATCGACTATATGTTGTCCCCCAAAAAATGTTGAAAATAGTTAAATGAAATATCTTATATCATTTAAAATGTTCCCGCAGGAAACCATTTTACTTGTAAGAATTATGGACCGCCCCGGTCTGTATGCGGTTTTTTGGACCGGATGAACGTCATATTGAATATAGAAGACCGTATGCAAATGAGGTATAATATAAATTTTATTATCTCTCAATAATATACTCCAAAGAAAATAGAGACTGCAAGTGTCAACTATATATATTTGCTTTGGAATATTGCTCTTGAGGGATCTCCACGATGTCCCATTACAGCCATCACGACACACACATAACGCGAAACCGCGTTAAAACGAATGTATGATTTCGCGGTCGAAAACAACAAAAAAAACAAAACAAATGAAACCACGATGTTGAAAACTCGGCATAATATCGTATCATCGTCATCAGTACTTTCGACCTCTCTCGCCATAGTAGTTCCGTTGTTTCGTGACCTGGTAGCCTCTTTGTTCATTTAATGTTTAGTTTCTTGCTCAAGAAATAACGGCTTGCCCCTGTCTTGGTTTGTGCCCACACGGTGAGCGATACATAGTTGACTATTTCGACGCGCTAACCACTCGCCATAACAATACTTTATTTATTATATACATGCATAATTTAAGTATTATAACATAATGATATGGTTATAAAAGATATTTATTTCGTGTACAAGTTAATGTTTTTATTTTTATTTTCAAAAGATTTTAAAGAATAATATGACCGTTATAAAATAGATTCTATTCCAAATATTGGCACCATTGTAACAAAATGTATTTTTTTACCATAATTTATGCGGTGTTGAGGTATAACAATTATGCGATGCAGATGGAAAATGGGAGCAAAACCTTACAAAGCAAAGGTACTGTATATTTATCCTGGGAATATCCGTATATACAACACCATAAGAATGAAGTGTTAAAGTACAGCAATAGCACAACGTTATATTGACAAACATGTGATTCATGATAATGAATGTAAACAACTACATACTTTTACAAGCAACATACAACATATACAAATGTTAAAACAAATATATGTTTAAAAATTAACAAGTTTAACCTTTTGAACTAACAAAAAATAGCGTTAAAAATGACAACATGGAAACATTCAATACATTTTTCACCCGAATAACTTGTGCTAGCAATCAGAATCCCAACCATTCAAACTTTTCAAGTTTCATCCAATAACAAGGAGGTAATCATTTAGTGTATGACCATAGCCCCATCTGTAATCATGAGTTATTGTTAATAAATGTGTAAGCAAAAGTTATTTTGTAAAGTCAGTAAAGGATGACTTATACTCATGGATTGAACGGGGATAATAAATTGGATGGGACCAGAAAAAATGTTTTAAAACTTCATAAAGGACAATTCAAATTTGTTACAGAAATTGTACACCATATATTAGCCTGCGATCCAGTCTGCCATTCTTATGTCCTGTTCGGTTGATCGATATTATCAAAAACACGAACAAGTATGAAATAACGCGTATGTGTTTTATTGTTAAAAAATCATTTCTACAACATTAAAATTTTTGGCCGAAAGTTTTTTTTACCGCTACGGGTGTGTCAGTCAGTTTACAAAGAAGACAATAAAGTTTTTTGTTGTTTAAATCTCATCAACTTGTAAGCAACTTTTCCTACCAAAAGATATATCTAAGTATTATAGATAAACAATGCAGAATGCATCCTGCAAATGTTTTCTCAGATGTAATAAGAGTGCACCACGTCATGCATACTGAAAATAAATGACACTGATATGAGTATCCTAGCTTATAAAAAGAAGGTTATCATTATTAATAACATAATTATTTATCATTAAAATTTAGCGATGTGAACTTTTTCATGTACATATTAACAATATACCGTTACTATGCACTAAACACTGTATTCGATAATCTAACCTAACGTAGCAGTGCTAAAGAAAAATGTCTAGAGTATTTGTCTTACAAATTATGAGGCCAAAACATTTCTAAATGGGTAGAAAACATGGAAAGTCTTTCCTCTTCAATTTTTTGCGAATATTTGCGGTGTCGAACATTTTATAGCGTAAGGAAATCCTACTCTTAAATTACAAAGGCCTCTTTAAATTTCCAAAACCGTCATAAAACCGATTCGGTACAGTTTCAAATCCATCTGTGGAAAGATTTCTTATTTTCTTTACGAGTATATATGTATTGTATTGTCCTTGGTTTATTTGGAACACACTATATAACGGAAAAAACTTGATACACATTAGGGCAGCTGAAACACAAAAGTATGAACAGTATAGACGACGAACTCCGAAATGTGAGGAAATGACATTGTATTTAACTCATTTTGACTTGCACTCTGACAAGAATGCTTGAGTTTACTTACTTCTGTTTCCGTTTGAGTGTTTTATTACTTCTAGTCATCTGTGTCTTTGTCAAGTTGATGAAATAATCGATATTTTTTTGTCTATTTTAAGGACGCTTGCACACATAACATAAAAAGCATTTGAAACATAAAAGAGCACCACAAATTGAGTCTACGTATTAAACTTCGCGTTTTATTGTTGTTGATAAATAGATAAACAAGATGTATTTGAATATTAACTGTATATAACAAATTGATTTTTGTTCTGTTTTCTTTACGATTGTATGGACATTTGAGAAAGAAGCGTAGTAAACGACAACACTTTTCTAATGTTAAGACATTCTAAAGAAACACACAATTTATTGGAAGCGCTCATATATCATGTTTTTGTTGGACGATTTTTACATCTGTCTAGCCCATAGAAGTTCAATGAGGTACATATATATTATTATTTGCACAGTCGAGTCAATAGCATGCAATAAGACAATCATATATTGTCTATCGGAATCGGAAGGTAAATTATGTTGAGCATTAACTTTGACTTTTTTCTTCACAATCAGGCGATGATTTATTATATAAAAGTCAACACTTGACTTTAATATCGACTGTTGAAATAAACGTTAATGCTATAAAGTGCGTCAATTCAAAACCAGATACTGTTTGCACTTTTTTATAAATAACACCACAGCGATTTTTGTAGGGATAAATACATACAAATAAATATAACAGTTTTGATTGTATTCGTGTTTTGACTTAACAAATATTATGTTAATTGTACTATTTTGCAACAATAATAAAAGCTAAGTATGTAACTCTCTGTGGAATAACATGATTATGAAACGAAATTTTAAAGAAACATGTAAATTGATCAGTTGCTGTGAGAAGAAACAAATTATGAAAATATGAAAGAAAAACGACATTGTTTTACTCTGAAAGCATTATTGAAGATGGATATTGATTGATAACTAATTGATAGATATAGACGAAGAACGAAGATAAAAAGAAATAGAACAAACAATTCTTGTTTCATACAAATAATGGTAGCTTTATTTTGTATGGCTGATTTTACACAATGTTGACATTTTATTCATGTTATATTGGATTGTACTGTGGGCTTGGTATTGATGTTTAATTACCGGTAATTACTTCCAGGAAAACAAATTTTCCATGACAGTGCATCTACTAAATTTTGCATGACTTAAGATACATACATAAAACAGATACTTCATGAAGAAATCGATGTATCATATGTAGAGCAAAACGTTACATGCTTAATTTCCTAGTGTTAATAGTATAGTTTCACATTTAACATTTCAAGGCAAAATGACTGTGAGTTTCCAGTATGTCACAATACAAAAACGAGTAACACTAAAACACGAAATACTGAACGTAAATCAGATTCGTCTGGATAAGAAAATCCAAATACGTCTGTTTCGAAAAAGTTAACAATTATTTCGCTCCTTGGCACCAAACAATGTAAAAACGAATTAATATTTCGTAAAAACGAATTAATATTTCGTAATTACAAATTAATATTTCGTAATTACGAAATAATATTTCGTAAAAGCGAATTGATATTTCGTAATTACGAATTAATATTTCGTAAAAACAAATTAATATTTCGTAAAAACGAATTGATATTTTGTAATTACGAATTAAGTTCCGGGTCAAAAAAAGTGTGGAAAATATCACCTTAGGGGCTCCGTACAAGATAAACCCCCCTGTCAAGACATATTTACAGAACATTTAAACCTAACCATCAGCTATCGATCTTCCTAACCTACATTTTTCCTATTGATACAAATCAATCTTTGGCAGGCCAGACAGAAACAATAATTATGTTCGACGCTTTTAACTTTATACATATTGAGTTCAGTTTAAATGCTTCTGTGATCAATTCAAGATAGTATGATATAAAATGTTCTACCAAGGGCAGACGTTTATATACCGGTATTATAATGTTCAATAATGTAATGCTAATGTGATGTGTTAGTTTGAAACATCCAAATATGATAATTATTAGATATATACTCTTTATTAAAGCACATATGCTTGTATTTAAGAGGTTATCGATAGCTCAGAAACAGACCAACGACTATTTAAAATAGTTTGTATATTGGAAACAAAACTAATTTTGAAATAGAGAAAAAGTAGATTTCACTTCCAACAAGCATTATCTACAACATTTTCAGTTTTGTTGTTTGTGTCGTCCTTTCTTTCTCTATTTTTATTCACATCAGTTTCTCCTCTTAGCGGCAATCAAGGTTTACTAATTTCTAAAATTTCTGAAAATATTTGTTATTAGAATGAGTAATCGAAGGTAAACAGTACAATTTGAAATTTGTTTTTATCGTTACTTATTACATACATTTGTTACGTTTCAGCAAAAGAGACAGAAACATACTATAAAGTGATACTTTTCACTTATAGATTCATCATGCAAAGTTCTCTTCAATTATCTTAGGAAATAGACAAACTTTCCGTAAAGACTCGTTATGTAAGTGTTATATTCATTTACATAGCAATTTTATGTCACTTGGCGCCGTTTAGTATCCACGTAGGTGAATTAAGCATTAATAAGTAAGAAAATCATTTAATAGTATCGTGGTCATATGTTACTATACCATTATACCATTCTGTTCAAAAAGGAAAGTATTCATACATTTTAGAATTGAGTTCAAGTTTTCGGTTTTAATGGCATTTGGTAAGAAAGAAGATGCCTCTTTTGATTGTTTGTTGTTGTTGGTGGTGGTGTTGTTGTGTATTTCACAATTGACTTATAAGATTTTTAAATACGAAACACAAATATTCAAAGCATATAGAATTACATTATTCTATTTTATTATATCAGACACAAATATGTCCAAACAAACTATGATTCACTAAAGTGTTCAAAATACAAGACTTTCTATACAGTGCATCTCTGTAAAAAGTATTTCAAACTTTGTTTCTGTTAATAATTTTAATTAAGATATGATTGTCTAAATATTGTTTTGCTTAGTTCGATCATTACATTAAACCTCATATTAAGTGGACGCAAAATGTACAGCTTTGATGAGATTTTTTGATAAAAAGACAGTCTTGCACACCATTCCCTAAAAGCTTTTGGCGTCGGCGTTATGTTTCCAAGCATATGTTTATACGATATGCATCAATCAAATATTGTTTAAACTTTATTTGATTATTTCCTGTATCATTCTCATTGATGGTCTGGACGGTTTTATATTCAATTTGTGTATCTTTTCTAAAAGAAAAGAAAGAAAACAACATTATTGTCTTCTGTGCATTCTAGTATATTTGCTTTCTCTGCTTTTACAATCAGATCACGGTCTGCATGAGTAAGCAATGTATCATAATTTGGAAAGAAGTTTCATATAGAATTGACATAATGATTGTAATGACATTTTATGATTTATCAATATTTTTGTTGTTTCATTTTCATTTATAACGCAATAACTTATTTTGCTTTCACTATTCTTAATGCATATACCCCTTTAAACAGGTCAACTGCTGTGCTGCATGTACAAAATGTCGCCCCGTACTTCACGACATGATCATGTTTTCTATTCTGGCTAACCATAATGACAGATTTAAAAAGCATAATGATCTAGATTTAAACAGTTTTAATTTGTCGTGAAGGACAAACAGTATATTACTTTCATTGCATATGTACATACTTTGTTTTTCTACGTTTACCTGTGAAAGTTATTTCAAAGTTTCTATGTATTTTTGCGTTATCAGGGTAATTTATTTCCAGCTCTCTTAAAACTTTAAAACTAAATCTATGACAGACGGAAATATGCATTCATTCCTCGTTAATAATTTAACCATAGAATACATAATACAGGATATGCATAACATTAATAACACTTTGCCTCAATTTGCATGTATTGTTATTGCATTATTGGAAATACATACTTATTTTCATAAAATACCGCAGAAAATGTTTAGGAGTACAAAATACTCTTTTCAAATTAAAAAAAAAACTAACTTGACATTTTGCTCATCCTGATATTTGATACCTATTAAAATTGCTTATAAAATAGTTATTCAAAAGTGATAGTTAAAATTGTTTCTGTGCTGTATCATATCAGTGTGGCAAAAAACAATAGTCAAAGATATTTTCTTTAAGATTTAATATAAGTATCTTAAGTATAATCAAATGTAGTTATACCAGCACTTTCATGTTAAATAATCATGTATACTAGTATATTCTGGCAAATAATCTATTTATTTCAGAACTTTGAAGGTTTTTCTATTTAATATAAACTGAATGGAAAGGTTCTCTATATTTATTTTAAACATGTTACAATTGGTAAAAAGTTTCAAAATTTAAATTTTACATAACTATTTTTTTTGCTAAAACATTAATTTAATTTAACGACGACATACTAGTGCAACGACAAAAAAGGTCTTAAACTGGCAAAATATATTTGATTGGAGTATAACATATACAAAATATATTGAAACTAAGATATGTGTTCAACATCTGTTAGTGTACACAAATACCCTTCTTAAATCATTGTCGACTTAACATTTCATTCTCTTTATATAAATAACTCGTGATGAGGAATGTAAAATAATCAATGAAAGAAAGGTCTGATACATTTAGGTTATAAACATTATATTGTACTGAAAATAATAAAATTAACTTATAATCCTAAACTGTAAGAATGCTAATTGTATAATAGCAACATGATGTGGTGAAAAGCCTTTTGAACAGTGTGGCGTCTTTCATGAAATCATAGATTATTACATTTTATTACATTCAGAAGTAGTTTTCTAATACGAAATAATCCCCGGCTTACCTTTCTTTTGAAATCAAAAATCGTGCTTAATGATCCAGTGTTTGCAATTTCCCATCATATTTATACGTATTTTATTGACGTTTTATACATAATTTAAAAAGTTTGTAGTTTCCAAAACTTACAACACAGGGGTCTGTAAGATCGTACCCTTTTATTATTAGAGGCTTTACACATGTAGAGGAAAAACTTCCTTTTAAACTTTTAGATAACGAAAGGGAATGTATGAGGGTTTTGTATGGTTAATTGTTGTGGATTTCATATTCGTATTCTATAATTCAAAGTTATGTCTTAAAAAGTTTACTGAGAAGGTTAATTGTGTAAAAAGGATAGAAATTTCCGAAAAGAAACCATTTGAATAGTCGTAATAAATGAAAAACGAACGTTTTGACATGGATTTTAAATATTTACTTTAATGAGAAATAAACACGTCACATTAAAGAAATAAGAGTCAAAACAATCTACGATATGATAATTATTAAACCATGCGATGCCGTTAAAGTTAGACTTCAAAACACTTGCATTTTTCAACTTCAAAACACTTGCATTTTTCAACGTTTTCTGAAATTAAAAAAAAACAACAACAAAACCGATAAGTTACACACGTCATTGTCTTTAATCCAATATTGTAAAAACCATGTAATTATGTTGTTTCATGTCATCAAGTTAATATCATGTCGAATTATTTTAGAAGGGAAATACATACTTCTGTAATGCAGTGCAATTGTACTATTGTTGGCGATATTGCGAGCATGACGATCAATTTAAATTAGGTTACATCATCATTTTTGTCTTAAGATAATATTATTTTGATGTTTGTTTTTTTCATGCATAGAATGAGCATAGACGTGTAAACGGTATGTTTTGTCAATAGAAATTACTATAAACCAAGTATATACGCACATTTATTGTTTCAATTGAGACAATCTGATATGTTGTGGTTGTTCATCTAATAGCTCACGGGAAACACTTATTTGATGATTTCTTTTGAGATGTGGTTTGCTTCAAAATGTTTTGGTTAATACATACTTAATTTTAGTTCGACTGTGTAGGGAGCTTATAGGTCATAAACAAACTTTCGAATACGTTCCTATAACAAATCAGTACTGAGCAATGAGTGTAATGTTTCTTGCTCAAGGAAGAAACGACTTGCCCTTATCAGGGGTTGAGCTCATGCGGCTAGCGATCATAAGATTACTAGTCCGAAGCGTGAGACATTCGGCCATGTCGCAACTACGAAATACTTTGTTTTATATAAATCCGAGCTTATTTTATAAACTTTTTTCGGTGCTTTAGTCGGCTTTGTACGTTTGTGGCAGTACCTTTAGAACACCGAAAAGACAATGTACACTAACACATATACATTGACTTTTAACAAGAAAATATAACAATTATGATGAACCATACATTATTTAAAAGTTAGATATAAATTATTTGTTTGTTTGTGTGTAAGATGAAATTTTATTTCATCGAGTCGGCTTTAAAAACAGTATTCTCACGAGTGGCCAAGCCACGAGTGAGATTTTTTTTTTAAGTTTATGAAATTGAATAATATTATATCTTACACAACAAACAAACCAATTTTCTTCTTATTTTATACTTATAAACAAGTTAAAATGAAATGAGCCGTGTGATGAAAAAAACAACATAGGGTGTTTACGACAAGCATGGATCAATGTCTGCATCCGCGTAGTCTGATCAGGATCCATGCTGTTCGCTATCAATTTCTCTACTTGTAATAGAGTTGGTAAGCGAACAGCATGATTCCTGATTAGAGTGCGTCTGGTCTGGATCCATCCTGATCTTGGTTTTGTCATGACGCGGCTCAAATGTTATTAAAATTTAACTTAAATATTAAAATCTGTTTTCCCCACTGGTGGCCTCTATTTCTCATAAAATACAAGAAGTCTTGGACTGAAAAATAAGTTCGACAATCCACGTTAAATGGCGGTGATATTATTCATTTTATTAAAAAAATGAAAGATCGCTTGTTTATATAATAAAAACAAAGAATTCTAGTAGAAGAAAAAGTCACACCATCCGACTTTATTTCCTATACTTACTGCGAATTTATATTAGACCTGGCTGTGTGAAATATAAACGGCCGCCATTTTTAAGAGTTGTGTATTTCATGGGTGGAAAATATTTGGGTAAATCATTTGGATCTGTTAGTCATGCATGTTTTAGCTGAAAGAAAACTTATTTGAGGATTGTTGAGTGTTGACAAATGTGTGAACATTCAAAAAAACGGTTAGGAAATTGGAAAAACATGGAATTGTTGAAAGGCTGCCTTATGAACGTTGGGTTGTTTACTTATTCTTCAGGCTGGTTGCTGCCATTTCTTTTCAAGTTTTCATATTGCACAAGCCAGTTTTTGCTCGTAGGATACTTAAATATGCCCAAATGTCATCAAGAGCAGTTTGTGGAAGGGATTGTACTTTTCAAACTGTAAAAATGAAACAAAAAATTTAGAGACGATATTTGGTGATTGGTAATTTGAATGAATTGAAGTACGTTTTCTTCCTTTTATTACCTTTGAAATATAAGCTATTTATCAAGTTTAGCTTTGCATTTCTCTCAACAGCCCTGACAATGTCAGAATTGTCAGCAGAAATAAAATTGAGTTACCACATGGGGAAAACTTAAAAGTAGTTTCGTCATTGAAAAGTGTGAAATTATCAAATATAATTTTCACGGATAAATCAGTAATCCGCTGAAAAGCATAAAAAAATAATATTTTTTTATTATTTGTAATGAAAAAAAAAATAAGCAAATATGTATGTATTGTTAACATTAAAAAGGTATATTCTTGGATTTATTCTTAGATCACATTTTAACTGTGGTAGAAATAAAATAAATCAATCAAAAGGTTTGCAAAAAATTATGAATACTAGTATAATGCAGATTGCGATGCTTTATATCCGATTAGATTTAAACATATTTTATTGTTCTTTTCATACACCTCAATGGTTCTACTCAGGTGCCCGTTTGTGCCTGAAATAATGCACGGAAGGACACCTGAGGTCTTCTACCACCAGTAAAGCTGGAAAATCGCCAACTGACCTATTCTGTGACAGTGTGACGTAAAACCCAATTAATCAAACAAACAAACACGTTTATAACATTATATTATCATAATATAAAGACAAAAGTGGCAAACGAGTTGAACCACGAATTTTTACAACATCAGCAAACGGTTCTTTATATCCGATATCTATATAATAAAATATTTGTTTATTGAACGTGCTTTTCCATTTCTATAATGAATGTTTTAGTTGTTTTGGTTACAATGTAACTTAAAATATTGTCCGTCGCATTGTCTGTGCTTTGTTATTTATTGCAACTGCTAACGTGCGACGGACACAGTAAAATATTTATTTCTTATGTAATTATAATTGTCTGCAAGCTACAAAGATAAGTCGTCTGGGGCATGAACGATGTTAAAAGTGGTAATTATCGCAGTTTATTGATATCAACAACAACAACCAACAACTTTTATAAGCTAATATTAACAAAAGCTTACCTTTGGCTAATAAACAGAAAAATACTTCAAATATTGATCATATATTATAATACACACATATCAATCAATTTTACACGAAACTATATTTATCAACAAATATACATATATATCAATTGTAATCAGAAAAAGTGTGCATTTATAAGACATCATTTCTAAAAGTATATGCTTCTTTAAATTGGATAAATTAAGATTTGGCCGCGAAATTTGTCGCTTGTATTTGGAACGAATATTTGAATATATTTGACAGGTCATTAGAAAGTTGTAGTCTGACTCGATTATATTAAAGTTGCTATATCGACAAATTCTATTTTGTTTATCAGTTCCGATATATACCCCAGTGTCGATAGCAAGCGAGTGCGCTGATAGTCTGAAGCAAATAAATTGTTTTCTCAAAATAAAATCAGGATTTCTTTCATAACTGAATTCTTTTTTGAATTACACATAATTATCAAGTTTAGAAATACTACGCAAAGAACCACTCCATTCTTGCTTAAACTGATATCTTAATCTGCATATAAAGATACTCATAGAAATATCATCGTTGATATCAATGTTTAAACCCTATGGATTATATACGTTAGACACATTATTACTTCATAATATGATTTAATTTATATTTTAAACACGTCTATGATTCCTTTGTTTAAATGAAATATGTTCATGTATATTTCACACAACACGTTTTGTGAATATGTGAAAAATATGAGAAATTGCTCGAATACAGTTCTCACGTTCTCACATAGCGTTTACATGCTGCTTTAACTGGCATAATGCTTTTCACCAATCTAAAGTTGAATTGAATTAGTAATATATTTTTATATTTTGAAATATAAACTTTTATAATAAGGTTGATTGACCAGTAAAGAAAAATGTTATGAAAACAAATCACATTATAAAATCAAAAGGCTGAAAGCTCTGTGGCATTTTCTGATCTTTGCAATCTAAACCATACTGACTATTTGTATGTATTTTACCTGTATATTAAGTTTATTTTATATACTATAATTCATCTAACGCAGCAACCGCGTTTAGTCTTTTTACTATAACAGTTTGAGTTTGATACATATGGAATTTTGCATGACTAGAGTTGAATCAAAAAATCATTTACGTTCATTTTTTATGACAGCCACACTTTATCCTTGCATATCGTGGCTACTTCCTTAAAAAAAGACACTTAAAAAAAATGTTGCCTCGACTGGGATTTGAACCCAAGACCTCTCACACCCTAAACGAGCGCGCTACCCTGGCACCACGGTGAAGTTATACGTAGGTAGCCTGAAAAAGAACCAAATACATTATCATTCTAAATTGAGAATTCCATTTCGTGTCTGTAATCCTTATTAATTTCGAGGTATTTTGTTCACGATAAACCAGTTGTCTAAACACTGATGAAAATAATTTAGCTAAAATCTTCTCGCCAAAACAGTCCGACATGTATATATTCCACTACTCGACAGTCAGTTTTATTTGTGTACTACACTCTGGAGTATTCGGTAATCGACATCGCTAAAATAGCATTTTCATTGATTAAAATGATATTCATCCGCGTAATTTGTGATTGTGCATTTATTGCCAATTCTATATTCTTTTGAACTTTGAATGCGTTGTAATTGGTTGGTTACTTGTAACAAAATAAAAATATTTCTTTCTTTTACAACGCTAGTTTTAAGCTGTTTTGTGAACTACTTGTTGTTAGGTTTGTTGTGAAAATTCTGTGTCAGAGATTGAATGTCAGCATTGAATTTTCTGATCTGCAATCAGAAATTAAAACAAAACCGTTTAACTTTCTAAAGAATTCAAATTTACCGATACATGCGAAACGATAGAAATGTTCGTTGGTCACGTGGATTATTGATCATATTTTCATATCAAAATATGAAATTTTTAACAAAATGCAAAATTTAAAGTTATTTTGATTTTACCAATTCACTTGCATGGTTAAAATATTACTTTGACAAATAAAATGTCCTGATAAAATGGTTGGAACATCATACTTATGCTTATATATCATTTCAACACTGCTGCATGGCATGACAAACACATTTGGTATACTGAGAAGAACGCGCGCTTGCAAAACCTTACCTACATGTTTTAATTCCCGATGTTAGGTACGCATATCAGTTGTTATTAACTATAGATTCTATTAATATATCCACATTTTCTATACAAAAATGAAAAGATATGTATCGTTGAAAATTGATATAAGTATCCCAATAATGTGAATGTATACATGGATTTATTTGGATAAAACGATCTTATAATACAAATTGCTTATATGCTCGATTTCGCGAAAACTTGATTATCTTTTTTTCTGTAAGTAGTCGGCGTTGTTACTATATATAATAAAAGTAATTCGTTTCGAATCACAATTAGATTCTTTTGTGTGTGTCCGTGTTTTGAAAATTAAATAAGATTTGAACAGGCGGCACAATGTTAAAATCAAAAATGCTACAAGCTTGGTCCTATAAAATTCTGCCATCTGTAAGTATTCAAAATATCGATACCGTATTAAAGTTTGCTGTTATAGAATCTTTGTTTGCCTTTGATTTATGAAGCTATACTAGTATACTATGAGACTATAATACATTGCGTACAATACTGAATTATCTTAGAAGAGTAAAAGCTGTCAACACTGTAATGACCCAAGTGCTAGTCGTGCCTGATATTGGTTGTGCAGCGCTGTGCAGAATCCCAATATAATTATTGTATTGTATTCAACAATATATAATGGTCTCTTTTTTTCACACCATTATTTTTGAATCACAGAACTTTGATTTGTAATCTCAGTTACAATATAAGGACTTGATATTGATTGTTGGACTCTTAAAACGAAAAAGAGGCTAGATTGGTATGATATACATTTGATAAAGATTTCTGGACTCTTATAAAAATAAAAACGAGGTAATATGTGGTGTCGATTTGACAATTTGCAGGACTCTGAACATTACAACAAAGCCATGATATAGGTTTGATATGACCTCTGTGAACTATGGAAATGAAACTTAATTGATAAAAAATGATCAGATAATTATTTCTATTGGAACATCACGTGGTGGAAACTCTGAAATAGCAATGGTTGTGTCATAGTATGGGAACCTTTCTGTTGACAAAATGTCAGAGTAAAATCGTTTACATGTACAAGCATAGTGCGTTAACTGGAGTGCAGGTACTAGTTAACCGCACTCCAGACCATGCCCAATGATTGGCTCATTTTTGCTGGGGTTTACTTATTGTGATGGCAGAGAAAGGGAAATCGATAGAAATACAAATGTATTATATTTATATGCTCGTTCATTGATTACCTTTTTCTGGGATTTCATATTGTGACAAAAAGAGAAAGAACATCAAAACACTCGCCAATCTGAATAATACTCGGGGGCTACGCCCATTCATACAAATCAGATAGCCTCGTGTTTCGATGCTCTTTCTATTACTTATATATCATTAAGGCGTGAACAAATACAAATGATCGTTTTTTTTGTATTATATGTAGAAAGGTTATTGATACTGTTTCAAAACACGGAGATTGCTTTACACACCTTAGAGACTTTGAAAATATTGGTTTTTATGAATAACTTTATTTTGTTTTATTTTCAGACTAATCTATTTGAATTACTCATTTTAAATTCTTTACTTAGTGATTCTCTAATAAAATAATTTATTATAAACTTATTAATAAAATACAAAAATGTTTTGATAAAATAAAATGCGTACTTTCATTTTCTATAGTTTCTCTGAAAAAAATATTTTTCACGGCAATGAAACATAGTTTCCGTATTTTCGCTGGTGTCTTACCTGACTGCTTTCGTCTTTATTAAACCAACACACAAAATTAAAGTAGAAGTTTAAGAATTGTAAGGTCAAAAAATAAAAAAGTAAATAAGAAGCAGAAAATTCATTTTTTTCCTGTATTTACAGTATTATTTTTTTCTTATAATTTCAAAATTATCATATTTCACCCTCGTGAAATATTTATTTTCATACCATTTTTACAAATATCCTCTATGTTATTTTTTCTAGTATGTAAGTAAGTACTCAAACGCCATGTCATCATCTAGTAAGCTTCACATCTTACATATTTTTTTGCACCGAGTTGACTTGAATTTTTGTGAATATAGCTCGAGACTTCGTAAAGTGACCACACATTTTAAGGTTATTTGATTTTGTCCTGAGAAATAAGTTCAATATTCCATTAACTAGTGTGTACGCTTAAGAACACACATTTCTCTTCCTAACATTAAGACAGCTGAAATACAATTATACAATCCGTGCATAAATACTTAATGACGATCACACCCGATGACCTTCAGAATGCAAGAAAATGGAATAATCGTATATAACCCATTCTGACAGTAAATCATGAGCTCAAACAATTTTTACTCTTTTTCGAGAGTTTAATTACTTCTAACCATCTGCGGCACAGAATCAAAGTAGTAATTTTAAATTGATTGTTAAAATTGTTTCTGTGATGTTTCATACCAGTGTGGCAAAAAACAAAAGTCAAAGATAATTTCTTTAATATTAGATGTAAGTACTTTAAACTTTTATTAAAATGTAGTTATATCAGCATTTTTGATACTGTCATGTAATATAATGATGTATATATTCTGGCAAATAATCTATTCATTTCAGAATTTTTAAAGCCTTTTTTATTAAATATAAACTGAATGAAAGGTTCTCTATGTTTATTTTAAACACCATGTTACAAATGATAAAAAAATAAATTTAGATTTTACAGAACTACTTTTTTGCTTAAACATTAACTTAACGACGGCATACTAGTGCAACGACAAATAGGTCTTTAACTGGCCAAATATATTTGATTGAAGTATAACATATACAAAAAATATTGAAACTAAGATATGTGTTAAACATCTGTTGGTGTACACAAATACCCTTCCTAAACCATTGTCGACTTTACATTTCATTCTCTTAAAAAAATAACTCGTGATGTAGAATGTAAAACAATCAATGAAAGAAAGGTATAATACATTTAAGTAATAAACATTATATTATACTGAAGAAAATGAAATTAACTTATAATCCTAAACTGTAAGAATACTAATTGTATAATAGCAACATGATGTGGTGAAAAGCCTTTTAAACAGTGTGGCGTCTTTCATATATTCAGCTATTCATAGATTATTACATTTTATTACATTCCGAAATAAATTTCTAATACGAAATAATCCCCGACTTTCCTTTTGAAATCAAAAACCGTGCTTAATGGTTCAGTGTTTGCAATTTCCCATCATATCTATACGTATTTCTTGACGTTTTATATTAGATTTAAAAAGTATGTAGTTTCCAAAACTAATAACACAGGGGTCTGTAAGATCGTACGCTTTTATTATAAGAGGCTTTACACATGTAGAGGAAAAACTTCCTTTTTAACTTTTTGATAATGAAAGGGAATGTATGAGAGTTTTGTATGGTTAATAGTTGTGGATTTCATATTTCAAAGTAATGTCTCAAAAATGTTCACTGAGAATAATATTGTGTAAAAAGGATAGAAAATTCCCCCCCCCCCTCCAAAAAAAAAGAAACCAGTTGAATAGTCGTAATAAATGAAAAACGAACGTTTTGAGGTGTATTTTAAATATTTACTTTAATAAGAAATAAACACGTCACATTCAAGAAATAAGAGTCAAAACAATTCTACGATATGATAATTATGATACATTGCCGATACAGTAAAAGTTAGACTTCAAAACACTTGCAAAACAACAAAACAACAACAACAACAATACCCCCTCCCCAAAAAAAAAAAACACACACACACACACAATTTTTTTTTAAATAAGTAACTGATTAAATGATTCGTATCGAAGATATATTTACTTAGACAGGTCTCTCAATTCTAGGATTAAAACTAAAAAATGTTACCTTATTGCCTTTATCTGTATTTATTCTTGATTTGGACTATTTTGTGAAATGTATCCACGACTAGTAATACTAAACAATATGAACATATGAGTTTGTAAGTTTTAAAGCATACACACAACTAATTCGAATTCCGTCCGGTGTATAGATACAGAAGGTGGAACATGAAACGCTATGTTATTTTGTGTGTGGGGAAATAAGTAATCATATAGCCCGCTTGGTCAAATTAAAACTAGATACATCTAAATAACACTATCGACATGACACCGTTATTTTACATTTATCATTATGTTCAGAGATAAACACGCGAATGTTAAATGGTCCTTAATTCGTAATTCGGTTAAATGGTCTGACAAATTGTTGCCACCTGTGAGTTTGTCCTTTAGAAGGCAATCAATTTAAATCATTCCAATCGGTAAACATCCGATATGTTACACATGTCATTGCCTTTAATACAATATTGTAAAAACGATGTAATTATGTTGTTTCATGTCATCAAGTTAATATCATGGCGAATTATTTTAGAAGGGAAATACTTACTTCGGTAATCGCAGTGCAATTGTACTATTGTTGGCGATATTGCGAGCATGACGATCAATTCAAATTAGGTTAGTAAATTTATCTTAAGATAATATTATTTTGATGTTCTTTTATGCAAAGAATGAGCATTGACATGTAAACGGTATGTTTTGTCAACAGAAATTATAAGTGACTACAGTATATACGCACATTTATTGTTTCGGCAGGGAGAAAATCTGATATATATATGTGGTGGTTGTTCATCTAATAGTTCACGGGAAACACTCTTTTGATGATTTCTCTTGAGATGTGGTTTGCTTCAAAAAGTGTTGGTTTATACAGAATAAATTTTAGTTCGTTTGTGTAGGGAGCTTAAAGGTCATAAACAAACTTTCGAATCCACTCCTAGAACAAACCAGTACTGAGCAATGAGTTTAATGTTTCATGCGCAGGAACCCTTATCAGGGTTTGAACTTATGCGGCTAGCGATCATAAGATTACTAGTCCGAAGCGTACACCCTTCGGCCATGTCGCCACTACGAAATGCTTTGTTTTATATAAATCTTAGCTTATTTTATAAACTTCTCTCGGTGCTTTAGTAGACTGTGTACGTTTGTGGCAGTTCCTATAGAACACCGAAAAGACAATGTACACTGCAACGTATACATTGACTTTTAACTATAAAATATAACAGTATATTATGATGAACAATACATTATTTAAAAGTTAGATATAGAGGATATTTGTTTGTTTGTGTATAAGATGAAATTTTATTTCATCGAGTGAGCTTTAAAAACAGTATTATCACGAGTGGCTTGGCCACGAGTGAGAATACTGTTTTTAAAGGTCACGAAATGAAATAATATTACATTTTACACAACAAACAAACAATTTTATTTTTACTTAAAACAAGTTAAAACGAAATTTCCTTAATATCAAAATCTGTTGTCCCCACCGGAAGCCTCAATTAGTCGTATTTCTCATAAAATACAAGAAGTCTTGGACTGAAAAATAAGTTTGACAATCAACGTTAAATGGCGGTGATATTATACATTTTATTCACAAAAATTTGAATGATTGCTTGTTTTATTAATAAAAACAAACAATTCTAGTAGAAGAAAAAGTCACACCATCCGACCTCATTTCTGTTACTTACTGCGAATTTATATTAGACCTTGCTTTGTGAAATGGAAACGGCCGCCATTGTTAAAAGTTGTGTATTTCAGGAGTGGAAAATAATTGTGTTTGATTTAGAGGGATATCATTTGGATTTGTTAGTCATACAATTTTTTAGAAGCAAGAAAACTTATTTGAGGATTGTTAAGTGTTGACAGATGTGTTGTTTACTTATTCTTCGGGCTTATAGCTCATCTACGTTATACACATAAATACTTCATAATATGATTTAATTTATATTTTGAACACGTTTATGATTGCTTTGTTTAAATGAAATATGTTCATGTATATTTCACACGAGTAATTAGTACAACACGTTTTGTGAAAATGTGAAAAATATGAGAAATTGCTTGGATCTCACATAGCGTTTACATGCTTCTTTAACTGGCATAATGCTTTTACCGATCTAAGGTTGAATTGAATTAGTAATATATTTTTATATTTTAAAAGATAAACTTTTATAATTATGGTGATAAACCAGTAAAGAAAAATGTTATAAACAATATGAAACCGAAAAATAAAGATTTCTGGACTCTAATAAAAATAAAAAAGAGGTTATATGTGGTTTAGATTTAACAACGTTTAAGGACTCTGAACATCAAAACAAAGCGATGATATAGGTTTGATATGACCTTTATGAACTATGGAAATGAAAACTTAATTGATGAAAAAGGATCAGATAATTATTTCTATTGGAACACCACATGGTGAAAACGCTGAAATAACAATGGTTGTGTCATAGTTTGGGGACCTTTCTGTTGACATAATATCGTATATATATATACATGCATAGTGCGTTAACTGGAGTGCAGGTATTAGTTACCCGTACTCCAGAGCATGCCCATTAATTGGCTAATTTTTGGGGGTTTTCTTATTGTGATGACAGAGAAAGGAAAAGCATTGCAATATGATATTCAGATGCTCGTTGATTGGTTACTTTTTTCTGTGGTTTCATATTGTGACACATGGAACGTGTTTTTATGTTTGACTATAATACAAAAGAGAAAGAACATCAAAACACTCGGCAATCTTCCCTTCGTACAAATCAGATAGCCTCGTGTTTCGATGCTCTTTCTATTACTTATATATCATTAATGTGTGAAATAATACAAATGATCGTTTGTTTTGTATTTTAAGTAAAAAGGTTATTGATACTGTTTCAAAACATGGAGATTGCTATACACAACATAGAGACTTTGAAAATATTGGTTTCTATGAATAACTTTATTTTGTTTTGTTTTTAGACTAAACTGTTTGAATTACTCATATTAAATTCTTTACTTGGTATTTCTCTAATAAAGGAATTTATTATAAACTTATAAATAAAATATTGATAAAAAAAATGCATACTTTCATTTTCTATAATTTCTCTGAAAAAATATTTTTCACGGCAATGAAACATATTTTCCGTATTTTCACTGGTGTCTTACCGGACTGCTTTCGTCTTTATTAAACCAACACACAAATTTAGGTAAAAGTTTAAGAATTGTAAGGTTAAAAAAGAAAAAGTAAATTAGAAGCAGAAAATTCATTTTTTTCTGTAATTACAGAATTTTTTTTTTCTTATGGTTTCAAAATTATCATATTTCACCCGTGGCTACCCCTTCTCGAGAAATATTTATTTTCATACCATTTTTACAAATATCCTCTATGTTATTTTTTCTAGTATGTAAGTAAGTACTAAAACGCCATGCCATCATCTAGTAAGCTTCACATCTTACACTTTTTTGCACCGAGTTGACTTGAATTTCAGTGAATATAGCTCGAGACATCGTAAAGTGACCACACATTTTAAGGTTATTTGATTTTGTCCTGAGAAATAAGTTCAATATTCCATTAACTAGTATTTACGCTTAAGAATAGACATTTCTCTTCTTAACATTAAGACAGCTGAAATACAATTATACAATCCGTGCATAAATACTTAATGACGATCACACCCGATGACCTCCAGAATGCAAGAAAATGGAATCGTATATAACCCATTCTGACAGTAAATCATGAGCTCAAACAATTCTTATTCTTTTCGAGAGTTTAATTACTTCTAACCATCTGCGGCACAGAATCAATGTATGCCTGACTATTGCAAGGAATACTGTGTATTTATGCTATTTCATCAGTTTAAGATCATGTATGTTGTAATTAAGGCTGTTACCACACTTCAGTGAAATTTTATATATGAATATAAATATGCTTCTAAAACAATTTTCAGACATTGAACAATATGTAAAATATGTACTGCAAATATTTGTCCGCATTAAATGTATGCATTCATTTCTTATTTTAAAATTTGAGTTAGACTTTATAGAACCAAAATTTTTAATTACCTCACCTTATCAACTAGGTAATATCCTCTTTGGAACTTACAATTTTGATCAATATTCAGTTGAGCATTATATATTTATAAAAGCCATAAAGAGAGAAAAGTGTTTTATAGACTATTTGAGCAGTCAACACAGATTTCCTTTCCTATAAAATTTTAATTATTAAATGGTATAAATCTATATCTTATGAACTATTTCTATAAAAAATATCAACAGTAAAATAATATTGGATCGATAACTATATGTTTGATTCCCAAAAAAGTTGTAACTTTTATTTAATATACATTAATAATGTACGTAAACAGAATAAAATTTTCCGGAAAAAAATATTTTTTTTGCTATTTTAAGTAGGGTTTTATCCAACTAGCGATGAATTTGTGCATGCACCATTCGCTTCAGGTCAATTCATTGCCAATTTTATTCAATTATTTTGGAAGTATTCGTTTTTTTAATCCAAACAATGATTTTTGGCATCATATATATACACTTTAAATAACCTAATACACTTTAGGAAGATGATTGAGATTTACGAATTTAAGACAGGCGATATAATATGCAGGGATGTAAAACATAACGCCAATCTAGTCATTTTAGGTGTATGATAATACATATGAACAAAACCAGAAATCAAAGCATAATACATGTAATTATATGCACCGCATGTGAGATAGATATATAAGAAAAATATTTTTGCAAAGTCAGAAGTAGAGTATGATTCTAAACTAGCACAGACGCATGCAATACACTATTTTCATTTTTACCATTAACGATACAATACTTATTGTCTAAACGCAGCTTGATGTGAAACAGGTTATTATGTTGGTACTGCTCGTAAATCATGTTTTGTTTAAGCCTATACTTACATCTTTCAAGTCTGGAGAAGTGTTATTCGTTACACATATAGCTATTATTTGCTTAGACAAGCCAGTATTATGTAATCATATAATTATAGTTTGTCAAAACGGTAGTACGCAAAACATGTTGCGCATAAACCCGGAACATTAATCTTTATTTCTTCAAATCAACCAGGGATTTCAGAATTAATTTAATCCGTGTTTAATTCAAGACTAGATAAAATTTTATAAAGCAATGTTTTATTGATATTCTTAAATTTACAATTCAAACAATTGTTCTATGATGAAAGGTACTGTCGATTCAAATATGATCGAGAATAGCAATTACTATTATTAACCAACAATGTCAATTTTTACCATTTTATCCCGAATTGTACATTTTGACGGTCATCTTGGATTCTGGCGCCCATCTTGGATTTTTTAAAAAGTGGATCCCATGCTGAAATTAAATAAAATAAAATTTCCTTCCATCATGCCAAGTTGTATGCTTTTCACAGAATGTGCACAATTAATTCACTGATTTCTTGGACTAGAATTGGAAATCGTGAATTGAAGAGTAACCAGGAAAAAAAGCCCATACTCGAAAACATCACCCGTAGTAACAAACAGTTGAAACATTAATAACTATATTGCCTGTAAGTGTAATGTTTATTGTCCTCGTTCTGCATGCGGAAGGTACGTAGTTTTCAATCCCACAATGATAAACCTTTATAAGGGCTTTTCAATTCTATATACAACATTGCTTAACTATTTTACTTCTTTTATTATTTATATTTTTTATTATCTTTTTATATTTGGATTATATTATCCATGTATTTTATTACGAGAATGCTATAGATATATAATAAGACCACATATTCAATTCAGTAATTCCAAATAATGCCTTCAACCCTCTCTTGGATTCGTCCCCGGTGCAAAGCGATTACTTCAAATAGGTGATTACCACCGGAGAAATTAATGGCACATTTTCACAAACTGGCTTAATCAATTATGATCCCCAGTCTTAAGAAAAAAGGGCCCGTGGTGTAGACAAGACATTATCAAAAATTGTCTAAAAATTTCCCGACGAAAAATTTTAAAAAGTGTATGACGTCCTTTTTATGGTCCTAACATACTTTTCAACTAAACTTACCCGGGATAGGGTTTCGCAGAAAAATAAAGATTTTTTTGCAACCCCTTTGTTCAGTGTGAAACTTTTAAATTAAATTGTAAAACCAGATTTTAAATTTGATATATGACCCAAATGAAGACCTGTGATGAAAATAAGTTTTAATTCAGAAAAATAATGTGGGATTTTAACCCACAGGTATTATTGAAAGAAGACAATCTTGAAACCACTACATTACGAAGTCTCATTGCAAAGCCTACGGTCAATAAGTATTACTATACTATCCCTACACACATGACCTAACTTTTTTGAAGTGCAGCTGTAGTTGATCCATGTTAAATTTACAACGGTTCCGAAACAAATAAGCTTCAACAGTATTTATACTAAATAGAAATATGTAATATATAGCTTCTGTGCTTGTATATTTACAACATATGACAAGTTTCCAACGCTAACTTTTGCATGGACTGTCAATTGATCTGCATGTATAATTATCTGTTATTACTCCCGGTAACATTAATTTTACATGACACCGTATATACCAAATATGACCGCATTTGATATACATACATAAAACGGATATATCTTACAGGACATCGTTGTGTCATTAGTGGAGCAAAATGTTACATGGTTATTGAATTAGCTAGCGTAAATGGTAAAGATAAATTTACATTTTAGAAGAAAATGTATTGAGGAAATAATAGAATCTTTGCGTTTTCAATATGTCACAATACAAAGACGAATATCTGTAAGACACGAAACATAAAAAGCAAAGCACATAAAATGTGTCTTGATTTATTTGTAAAGTCTATAAATATAAGGAAAGATCCAAGAAAGACAATGTCGAATGTGAAAGTTTGTTTTTTCGGTACACTGTCACACAGACTAGCATTTGCATTATATATTTTGTTCACGATAATATGATACAAGCAGAACAAACAGATGATATTGTAATTTTTTATATAACTACATCTAACAAATAAGTTACAAATGCTTGCAATTTGTATGTTAGAGAAGCGGTCTATAATTTTTCATACATATTATTTTCGTATTGTTGTTGTTGTTGTATATGATAAGTGATGTACATTATATAATAAATAATATTGAAATCAGAAAATTTAATATTTAATTTCTTCAGAAAAAATGTTTTGCTCTCATCTAATTAAATATTATAACATATATTGTATTTGTAGGTTAAGATACATATTGTTTGTTCATACAAAATGACTAAAATAGACCACGGTCATAAAGTATGCAGGCAATTATAAGAATATCAACAAGTAAGACCACCCCGCAATGAAGAACACTTTGGGCCAATCCCGATGGTGGTCTTAACTGAGGGTTTTCCCTATTCTGAATGTGATATAATAATTGAACATAATATATACTTTTGAATCTAGATACAGTCTGTCCCCTTAATGTAAAATTTGTCCACTTGAAAGAAATCAAACTGAATGATACAAGGTTATTTTTAATGTCAAAATAAAAGAACTGTTTAATAAATAAAGTAAAAAGAAAAAACGACAAGCAAAGTAAACATAATGTTCCTCTTTATGAAATGTATATCTAGATGAAATCAATGAAAATAACTTTAATGCTTTGCAATCATATCAAGATGTTAATGCATAACGGAAATTTATATACTATAAGAATACGGCATAATTAGATTATATACATTATGGTTTCCATAAAAAAAGTTCTACAGGTATTTTTATATTCAAAGTATCTATACAATGTCGAAGTTTGATTACTCAATGCTATTAACAGTACATTCGGAGCTGAACACACATCTGTGAAATCTTTTTCTTTTCAGCCGATGACAGATAAATCTTTACCAGACCAGACAGATAAGTTAATTATGTTGGACGCCTTCAACCTGAGACATATTGAGAACAGTCTTATTACCATGTTCTTGTGATCTATTCATCTAAACAATAGAACGAAGATCACCTATGTGTAGATAAACATTTTTAGAACACGTCACATGCTACTTTGTATAGAAATATTTTGTTTCTAATACCCTAGGGCGATGTCCACATAAACGTGAAAAGTCAGTAACTAAGAAACGCATTTTTATGTTTAAAAGCTGAATTCTGCTTAAGCCGGTGGTAGCTGGCGTGGACGGCAACATGCATTTTCTACGTCCATAACCAGGCTCAGTCTAACCGGGGCTACACATTAACTGAACTTTTTGTTTTCAATACGAAACAAATAAAAACGAAATAAACAAAAAAAAACCTAATGAGAAAAAATCATAATGCTCAGTTTTTCTTTAATTAAAATTGTTTGATTTTTTGTAAAAGCGATCAATTGATGATGACAATGCTTGCCTATTCTGGTACACCGATCTTTCATGTCCTAGTGTACATGTAAATCCTTGAATTTGGAGAATGATCTGAAGACATTATCACATACTAAAAATTTAAGCGAACATGTCGGGTGGCAATATATTTGAAATTCCGTAATTTACCTTGTCAAAATTAATTAACGCATCAAAATTTATAACATCTCTTTTTGTATGTGATGTCTTTATATAAATAAGTTTATCAAGTTAGAACTATATTATTCATATTACCGTTCCCGTATTGATATTTTGTACTTAGCATGTTCTTTTTATTTGTAATTTCATTTGATCAGCATAGACATGTGATCCTGTGGGGATTGAGAACTTCTTAAAGGAGTTCCGATTGATCTTTACTTGTCCACAAATATAGTTTTAAATGTTGCACTAATGTTCTAAATTCGTTCTCTAAAAATATTTGAATAATGAAATTCAGTAAGTGGAAAACCTGTCAATCTGAAAAAAAAACCCGAAAGCTTTTTAAATTATATGGATTTGTAAAACCAAAACGTTTCCAGTAGTTTGCCTTATTTCTTGGAAACGAGAAACTCACTTAACCCTTAAAACATTTTAACTGAGCCTACTGCTTTTAAGAAAACATATTTAACAACAAAATCACGGCACTCGTGTACTGTTTTGGAGAAGCTTAAAATAGATAAATCAGTTACGCTTGTAATTAAGTCCCAAAATACTTGACAAGCATTAAATTAGATACCATGCGGTACTAGCGGTACTACATTTATTTTAATTGGATAGAAGACATTGAAACTTTTATAACCTTGGCTTTGTGATTTATTATTCCCTGACTATTTCTATTATCATTAAAAAGTAAGATAATTCCATAATCTGTATCTTTAAACTCAATAATAAATGCGTGATATTTAAATGTGTAAACGTTTAATATTGTACTTATTTAAATTATTTGGTCCAAATGACAAAGAAAAGTGATCTGTTAAAACGACACCTGAGACGTAAAATTGAAATGATACTCGCTGAAACAATATCTCATCCTTTGATACTTTTTAAGGTATCATTTGTTACAGACATGTTTGTACCGCATTTAGCATCTAGGCGCAGTCCTTGCAGGTCAAAAGGAAATTAAAATGTGCAGTGTTATGCTATTTCGTTACTAAGGTGTAAGTGAAAATCTGTACTTAATTAAGAAAAAAGTTAGAGGGGGGTCTCTTGTTTTAATAGAAGGAAAAAAAAGTTGAAAATAAACAATGGAAAAATAGGTGAAAACACAAATACCCCGTGGTAATGGGCGCGCCCCTGGCCTTGTGGTCAAGGTCATGCCCCTGTAGGAAAAGAGGGTGAAACAAATGTAAAACACTGCCTTTTGTAATATAAAATTCAATAAAATTTTTAAAAAAAAATATCTTAAAATTTTTTTTCCCTTAAATTTCATAAAATTTTGTTGTTGTTTAAATTTATTTCATGTTTGGAAATTTAGCTTCATTGGGAAAACCTAGGAGCTTATTTTACACTATCATTGAATGTTCATTTGCTGCAGAAATTTCTATTCTATACAAAAAATTAAAGTCAAGTCAAAAGGAAAATAATATTCTTTTAGTTTTGTTTGTTTTTTTTTTTTTTTGTTTTTTTTTTTTGTTTTTGTTTTTGTTTTTGTTGTTAAAAATTCTGAGATACAGATATTTGTAACAAACTACCAAAGTACTTTAACGGAGACTTATTTATTTTTTGACTTTTACTATAAAATGTGCTAGAATGTAATCATATTGTGTATATGAAGGAAAAAAAACGATTTATCTCCTTTGTCGCATGAAATTAAAATGCTTTTTTTTTTAAAATAATTGACATAAACTCACTTTCATACCATAACCATTTCTGTTTTAACAACATTTGTGTCAAATGTATGCTGAATAAGCAAGAACATGATTGTTATAGATAGAAATGCCCTGTAAGAAGCATATAAATCTTTCCAAGATCAGACATGCAATACGTTCATTAGGAAAGACGCCTGCAACAGGAGACATACTGATAAACGATGTATCATTTAAACCCTGTAATCCAGATATAACAAGGCCAAAAATCAATATAACTATGTATAACAATGTTACACAAGTACATTTTTATAAAATCTAGCTGTCAGACATCAGTGAAATAATTTCTTTTCTGTAAATCACTGAATTTGTGATATAAATAGTCATCTTTCGAGGACGTTTTGTACTTCAGCACTGACTTCGGAAAATATCATCTCTTACAAGTCCAGTTCGAAATTAATGTACAACACACAAAATCAATTTAGAAACGTCTTATACTCTGTGTAATCGTCTGTTTTGTCTTTAAATATCATATACCTGAAAAACTATGAGAAATAAAGATCATTTCTAAAAGTATGAAATTTATTTCCATATATCCATTGAAAGCGATTATTCATGATATAGTGATGTTGATAAGAAAAAAAAGCAAAAGTTTAACTATTATATCAAACAGTACAGCAATGCCACGTGAATTGGTGCATAAATAAAACACTTATTGCTATATTCCCTTTTTCAGCGAGCGATATTTCTCTTGGAAATGATATCAAAAATAACGTCATTATTTTTTGTGTGTTTTTTGTTTTTCTGTTTTTTGTTTGAGGTAGAACATAATTATACATATAACAAAATAACAGTTGTTTGTCAAACATATGTATAAAATATCACATATTAAGGACAAATATTCTTTTTTAAGGAACACATTTGGCCATTCCACTAAATGTAAGTGTGTGGGCAAACCAATAGAGTAGTCTGACTTAAGGTCTTATCTTCCATTAGCAAATAATATTTTCTTTGCCAAATTATTGTTTCTTTAAAAATGTTTCTTGAAAAGGATTCACATAAATCTTAAATCGTTTAAGTTATGATTTAAAAATCATCCATAAAAAGATTCTATTTATCAGTATACTCAAAATTTAACTGAATATTTAACATTCTCGAAGTTTGATTTATACATTTTAACAATAAAATGCTTTAGTTCTTAGGTTGTTTTTGATCGCAGATTTGAAAAATTAAGCTGAAAAAGTTATTAGATTTAATGATAATTATTGAAAAACTATTGATGAAATAAATTGTATGAATTATAAGTTTGTGTTTTCGGTATAGATGTTATGATAAACAAATACTTATATCTTTTACATGATTTTATTCCGAATGTCGCATTGGATATAAGATGTTGCAAATCTGAATATACATTCTGTATATGAAATATTATTATTATTAATACCTAATTGTTTGAATTGATCTAAACTAGCTTTAGTCACTCAGTACAAATTAGACTGTTCAAATATAACCGTTATATACGTTTGTGACATGGGACAATTGCACGGCCTAAATGCAACAAATTATTGAACTCTTTTATTTATTCAAACGCTTATATGTGGCGTCAAATGATAAAAGATTAATAAGCAAATCACGCATTTTTATAATGAGTAAATAGAGACAGCATAAGGCTGTGTCTCATTTATGACAAGAGCTTTCACATATTAAAAACAATTCGATAAATATTATCAGGGCATTCAGTATTTATTAGGAAAAAAACATATACACGAAGTTTACAGACATAAAATCATTATATCCTTCTAAATTGACATGCCCGTCATATTCTGTTGAAATGATAAACATTGAATTAGATGTAAGTGATTTGACATTTTTAAAATGGGGCGGTAATGGACACATCTTAAAAAATATCTGACAAGGTGACGAATAGTTATAAAACCTCACTTATTTCTACAAAAACATCTTTTCACAAAAAGGAGTTCGACAAGTAACATATTATTCCCTTTTCTATTCATATCTTATTCTACTGATTGATTGTAATCATATTAACGTACTGAAACATTTATTCTTCATGCAAATCATGAAATTTGTCATTTAAAAGAGGCATGCATTTGGTAAATGTTAAATATTGTTTACTATTTGGACATATTGGTGAATTATAAAGAATAAAAAGCAACCTATTTGATGTACATATTTCATAATATATACTATTTTTTGCCACATATAACAGTTGTGAAAGAGTGATTATGTAATTTAGTTTCCCTACATGAATAAAAAACCCAAAAGGATTGTTCAACCTTTTTCTTAATAAAGTGGCAAATATCAACAAAAATTGAATATCAGCAACAAAAAACAAGACTTGATTTATATCAATAGGACATCCCTACTTTATGTTTTTGTCATAGTGGCATATTGTTTATGGCTTTTTGATATGCAACTGTTACATTGTAAATGTTATTCTGAATATGTAAAACGTATTGCTAGGCACATATATTACACTCGTAAACAATAACGTTCATGGAATTGCAGCATTCGTAATTTATCCATATTTCAAAGTTCACGAATTTAATTCTGTACATAAATTAAAATAGATTTGGTTTAATTTTTTAGATCACAGTTAAATCGAAATCCATTGTATAAAATATAAATTTATTAAAATGTCTTGAAATGGTGGATAGGACGAAAATACATTTATCCTACCTTTGCAAAGTGTCTCTGGAAACTGCGTTGAATACCATTGTTTACAAGCTGAGCATTTAACGTTACAATTTTGTATTCAATGTATTTCCTTTTTCAAAATTATGTTTTTAAAAGAAAAATCAGGTTGAAACTTATAAAGGAATTAATCCAAGAATTAAAAATTAATTGTAAACAACACATATAGCTAAAATTTCTGACAAAGTCAGTGCACGAACAAATATATCAATACCTCATTGTTATTGCAGCACTATTTCTGTTATGTTTGTAGAACATGAGATGAATGTTTAATCTTTAATTTTATTAGCGGAAATTGTTTTGTGATTCAAAGAATAATGCCTCGTTTGTAATAAATGACCTGAATTATATTTCTTCTCTTTTATAAAGATCTGGAAAAAGTTTTATCTCTCGGAAGCATTTATTACCACAAAGTTACAAGAAAATGACAAGAATGCAATGTCTTGCATATATTTGCAAGATATATCTATATTACTTTATCATTGCTTGATATTTCTTTTTTACCATTAAATATGACGACTGATTAAGGGTTTACATAATATGATTACCATTTTATTATTTATAGTCGCCGTTTAAAATAACTCGATTTAAGATAAATGCACATATCTCAATTGCACATAGGCTACATTGCTTTGATTGCTTCCTTGTTAAAATGCTTTGTATGCCACTCTTGCACTTATTCCTGACATATAATGCATTAATTTCCGGTACAATCTAAATCAAAGGAATATATGTCTTGTTACATTAAGTTAAATTTCCTGTTCAGAAGCTGTGATAAATCTTCCCCACGATATTGGGTAATGAAATTTAGAAAAACATGACGGATACCTAGTTCGAATTAACAGCATTCACTGTATTTAAAAGTAAACAACAAAGAAAGTTTTCAACACATGAATCGAAACAAAATAAGCGTCTTTTAGAATACTATCAGAAATTCTCGCATATTTATAATGTCAACTCAAGTTTAAATTAATTTGCAATTTGCGTTTGGCTATTTTGATATAATACAAGCATTACTGCCGTTCTTACAATTCTTACAATTACAAATGTCCCGTCTACAATTAATAAACATATTAAGCAGTAAATCGAAATTATAATAGAATATAGTGCTGAGTCTCTGTAGACTGTAATTTATTTTCTTCAGACACCAAAGATCTATGAGGTTTTGTAAGTATTTGTCACCTTGAAGCAAAGTGCACTTACCATAATTTTTGCACTTACAATTTCTGTATTTTAACTCCAAATATTCAAGCCTTTGAGTTTTATAGACAGTTAAAGGTGTTAATAATAAATACGGTTCTTGTTAATGTGGTTAAAATGTGTCATTTGGATTAGAAACTAAATTTAATAAAATAAACATATAAATGGAAGTAAAATAAATCCAAATTTTGAAACAGATTTTGGGCGTTAACTAACAACTTGTATAAATATAACTGCTAGCAAATAGTCAGGACTGATTGACTATTTCTAACCTAATAATGACGAAAAGTGATTTTCTCAAAAATGTTAGTTGCAAGACCTTTTGCTCCAAGGTGACGTGATGCCGCATGAAGCTGTTTTAGTGCAGTATTCTGTTTGTATACCATATAAGAAATGAAAAAATATGCATTTATTAACAAGTCCTTTGTAAGGAAAAATGTTTTTGTTTTGGTAGTAAAATATCTATATGAGACAATCAATTGTAGATTTTATTAAATAGAACTTCGATACTTTTGTTTTACGTTTGTGCTTAATAATATAGATACTATAAATGACATTACTACATCATACTTTTTTTCTCTGAAGAGTTGTTTGACAAAACAAAAAACATATTCCTAATTCAATTTGTGTCATTTTGCTTATGTCGGTTTTGTCCGAGTGCATACCATAATTATATGCAACTGAATCGTGAATGATATTTACTTTATTCACATTGCTTAAAGAAAGTAGCAAACTTATAAAAATGGTTTTCATGACAGTTAACGTTATATTCATATGTTTAAAATATGTACAATCGAAATAAAAGCGAAATGAAGCAGTTCATTGTGTACACATAGCTTGGTTTATATGCAAAAAAAGGATATATCTATAAATCATTTAAAATGTTAATTCGTACAGTATTATTTTTTTTATATAGCTTGCCGGTCTTCAATTTGAAGACATATACAAGCATATTAATTATCAATCAATTTAAGATGAAGAAAAAGGTATTATCATGAAAGAAAACTTAGAACAACTTTTTATAATGTCAACACAGTATTACAGTCACATCCATCTGAAAAGTTATCAATATGCAGAGTTTTGTCTGCAACGCATTTGATTTGAATAAAAATGATAAATGTCCTGATGATAATCATTAAATTGCTCTGGGCAAGCTCTTCAATCATCTTTAAATATTGCGCAAAATAATACTGTCGCTATTACTTTGTTATGAAGGAAGACTTCAATTACATGTTTGCATATTAAGTATAATCTGACGTCATATGAGTTCAGCTAGCATTACGCTTAAATGAATAAAGGAAGCATAACATTGCATGATGAATGTCAGTTGTATTTTAAGGCTTTGTATTAATATCATATTACATCCAGATAGAATAGTAGACAATACGTTCTTGACATTTGGAGGATGAAATCACCATATCATTTGAAAATAATATATGTAATTAAAGGGTGAAATGTTTTTGAATTATTTAATGCACTCGTAAAACGATTGTATAGAAATAAATTTTAAAACATTAAAGTATAGTCAAAGTTTCAACTTAATCATAAGCAACAGAAAATGGACGAATTTATTATAAAAATGGTTTATAATCTCAATTTGTATGGGGTTGTAAATTTTAATGCCATTTTTCTTGAAAACTGTACATAATTGTAATATAAATTCTATATATATATATAACTATATATTAGAAAGAGGGGATTGCCAACAACAACAACAACAAATAGCAACATACCTATCTTGTTTCGAGCCAGTTATTTTGCACCACGTGACCATAATTGATTTCTTTGTTATATGGACTGCGTATTTGAAATATATATTGCTTTAGCAATACATTAGACGTCTAGTCATGCTAATCGTTATTTAGATGACAAGTTAACATTCTATGGTTATTTATTGTAACATTCTATATTGAAAAGGAAGAAAGAGCATGCATCGGCAATTGAGATAATCTGCTTTGGTACACTACTTCAGTAAATGCTACTTTACAAGTTGTAGATGAAAGGACTTTAATTTAACTGGAGTATTTGACTGTTATAAATATTGTGACGAAACTATTCGTGTTGCTTTATGCACATACTGATATTAATTCAATATATGGTCCATGTTACATCAAAAATATCGAATATCTAAACAGTGATACTTTTCCTTTACAAATACTTTTTTATGAACACGCTACGGCATTCCTTTATAAGCAAATGTATATCTTTAAATAATGCATTGTCTTTCTAGTTTCAGCTATGGTTCATCTTTCATCACTATTTTTTAGGGAAAATATAAGTCCATTTGTATTGTTAGGGAAAAGAAAACATTATTTTACAGTCATAAAAATATTGTCTGCCGGTGTGTCGGAGCTTTGTAAAAACATTTTCCCTAGAGTGTACACCAGACGTATTATTACTATAATTATAGTAGTTTTTATCTTACATAAGCAGCATTGAAAATCACTTTGCAATAGGCGTTATACATGTAGTATATTTTCTGGACAATTATACATGCATGTTATTTAAAGGTTATACACTGATTGACTTCTTGATAACACAGTTTACGTACTGAAAGGTGCAGTATGCTTGTGAAATTGAAATATTGCGATTTATTCTTAATAATAATAAAGATCTACAAAACCTAAACATTATATATGATTCGTAACAAAATTGTTTTCACCCGAAACAGCCTTTAAACGTTTCTTAACACTTGGGTTTAAACAACACATTTTCGAATAATTGTTCAATTTCTCTATCTTTGTATCGAAATGTAAATAAAAAATCATAATATTTTAATTTGTAATAACCATAAAGAAATCTAAACGTTTAACCATTTAAATATTCATGAATCTTTTTGATAACTTCGTATCAATATCATATCTAAAATTAATTACTTATATGATTTATTTCTCGCCAATTCACCAAATACAAAATTTAATAAGGGACGATAGAATTTCAATCAGTATCCAAAATTTGAATTTTAATTTATCCTTTAAACCCATTAAGATCAAATTGATTATTTCGGATAAGTAATATTTATTTGTTTATACGTTGTAGCAAAATTACTACATAATATAGCTCAGCTTTTCCAATTTGACTGAAGAAGTCGAAACTGTGATAATCGAGTATTTATATTTTATACTCCAAGCAAAATAACTAAGGGTGTACATATATTGTCATTGTTCATACATTTCATTTTACAATAAGGACAACGCGTATGCGTATTTTTGTGATATTAGCTTTATAATCATCTATTCATTGTTTCAATCATGTACGTGTAATGAACAAATATTTTATCCGCAATGTAGGATTGAAATAATCAATCAGAAAATAACATGTAGTCATGTAATATACATGCTTAAAATATATTGGACAGCATTTAAATATATAAAGTCAGAATTAAAATCATTTGCGTATTTTTAACGTTGCACAAAAAGCACTTTGTTCCATATCTAAATTGACGCCTTTTCAATTAATATGTATTCATATTTGATGGATTTTTTTATTCGATTTCGTAACATTTTCTTATATGTAGGCTATAATTATTTAGATGCATTGTCGCTGCTTTCAAGAGCCACCATTGTACCTTCACCATATTGAACTACTTCTGAAAACAGATGCATCCATTTCCGGTACAAACATAATGAAACGAATATAATTCTTATTACATAAAGTAGAAGTTCCTGTACAACAGTAGAGATAAATCTTCTACAAGATAACATATAATGAAATCTAGATAGCAATAACGGTATGTAGTTAAAGATTAAAACCCCCAATTAGACAGTTTACTACATTTTCCTTTAAATCAGTAATTTCACAATACATAATACAAAACCAGCTTGACTGAATTTTTAAATTATAAGATTTGCAAAATTATGAAATGAATAAGGTAATATTCAAATATTCCTTGACTTTAGCATTAATTGAGCGTGAGGGATGTTGTACAATGAAACCGAGTCTGCAATTTTCATGTAATTTTTAAGTCAGTAACTAAGAAACGCATTTTTATGTTAAAAAACTGAATTCTGCTTAAGCCGGTGGTAGCTGGCGTGGACGACAACATGTATTTTCTACGTCCATGAACAGGCTCAGTCTAACCGGGCTACACATTAACTGAACTTTTTATTTTCAATACGAAACAAATAAAAACGAAATAAACAAAACAAACAACCTAATGGGAAAAAAACGTAATGCTCAGTTTTTCTTTATTTCTAATGCAATATTCAAATCGTTTGATTTTTTTGTAAAAGCGATCAATTGATGATGACAGTGCTTGCCTATTCTGATACACCGATCTTTTATGTCCTAGTGTACATGTAAATCCTTGAATTTGCGAACATGTCGGGTGGCAATAAATTTGAAATGTCGTAATTTACTTTGTCAAAATTAATTAACGCATCAAAATTTATAACATCTTTTTTTGTATGTGATGTCTATATATAAATAAGTTTATTAAGTTAGAACTATATTTATTCATATTACCGTTCCCATATTGATATTTTAGTACCTGTAGCATGTTCTTTTTATTTGCTCAGCATAGACATGTGATCTTGTGGGGATTGAGAACTTCTTAAAGGAGTTCCGATTATGCTTTACTTGTCCACAAATATAGTTTGAAATGTTGCACTAATGATCTTAATACGTTCTCTAAAATATTTGAATAATGAAATTCAGAAAGTGGAAAACCTGTCAATCTGAAAACTAAACCCGTAAGCTTTTTAAATTATATGGATTTGTAAAACCAAAACGTTTCCAGTAGTTTGCCTTATTTCTTGGAAACGAGAAAATCACTTAACCCTTAAAACATTTTAACTAATCCTATTGCTTTTAAGAAAACATATTTTACTACAAAATCATGGCACTCGTGTACTGTTTTGGAGAAGCTTAAAATAGATAAATCAGTTACGCTTGTAATTAAGTTCCAAAATACTTGACAAGCATTACATTAGGTTCCATGCGGTACTAGCGGTACTACATTTATTTTAATTGGATAGAAGACATTGAAACTTTTATAACCTTGGCTTTGTGATTTTATTATTCCCTGACTTTTTTCTTTTTCTTTAAAAAAGGGAAAGGGAAAATTTTCCATTTCTGTATCTTTAAACTAAATAATAAATGCTGATTTTTTAAAATTTTTAAATTTTAAATTTTTTTAATATTGTACTTTTTTAAAATTTTTTGGCCCAAAATTTAAAAGAAAAGTATCTTTTAAAACGAAAACCTGGGGGGACTTTTAAAAAATTTGATTCCTCGCTTAAAACCAATATTACCCCTTTTGATTTTTTAAAGGGAAAACATTTTTTGCGGGGAACATGTTTTTTACCGCATTTAGATCCGGGGGTTTCGTCCCTGCGGGTTTAAAAAAGGAAAATTTAAAAATTTTGAAATTTTTATCTTTTTCGTTCCCAAATTTGGGCAGACATTTTTGTTACCGATTTGGGCATCTAGGCGCATTTCCCTTTTTGGCAGGTAAAAAAGGGAAAATTTAAAATGTCCCATGTTTGTTTTTTTTGTTACTAAAGTTTTAAAGTAAATATCTTTTTACTAAAATTTAAAGGACAGATTTTAAGAGGATGGTTTCTATTGTTTTTAAATAAATAAAAAAAAAAACGTTAAAACTTTAAAGGGCCCAAAATAGGTTTACACCCCAAAAAACTAGGGGAAACTGGGCAGTTTGCTTTTAGACCTTTTTTTTAGGTCAAGCATAAGGGCCCCTTTTTGGGGAAATTGGGGGGAAAACAACTGTAAGCACTACGCTTTATGATAATATAACATTCAATAATATTTATTAAAAAGGAATATCAATCATAACATTTTTTCACATTAATTACATAAACTGTATTAATGTTTATTAACTTGTTCTAGTAAGTATAGCCAAGGACCATTCAGGCTTTCATTGGCAATCCTAGGAGCTTATTGCACACTACTCATTGACATGTATACATTTGTTGACATAATTGCATATTCTATACAAATATATTATCAAGTCAAATGGAAAGTAAATATACTTTTTTTCTTTCTTTTTTTTTTTCTTTATTTTTTGTTAAAAATCCTGTGATACAGATATTTGTAACAAACTATCAAAGTACTTTAACGGAGACTTATTTATTTATTGACTTTTATTATGAAATGTGTTAGAATGTAATCATATTGTGTATATGAAGAAAGAAACGATTTATCTCCTTTGCCACGACAAAATGCTCCATGAAATTAAAATGCTTTTTTTAAATAATGTGACATAAACTCACTTTCATTTTAGTTAAATACCCTGATACCATGACAATTTTCTGTTTTATATGCTTCTTAACAGGGCAATTCTATCTATAACAATCATTTTCTTGCTTATTCAGCATATATTTGATACAAATGTTTATAAATCTTTCCAAGATCAGACATGCAATACGTTCATTAGGAAAGACGCCTGCAACCGTAAAACATACTGATAAACGATGTATCATAGATGAACAAGGGCAAAAATCAATATAACTATGTATAACAATGTTACACAAGTACATTTTTATAAAATCTAGCTGTCAGACATCAGTGAAATAATTTCTTTTCTGTAAATCACTGAATTTGTGATGTAAATAGTCATCTTTCGAGGACGTTTTGTACTTCAGCACTGACTTCGGAAAATATCATCTCTTACAGTCCCCGTTCCCAAAAATTTAATGTATAAACACACAAAAAACAATTTTGAAAAGTCTTTTAAATCTTGTTTTTAAATTGTTTTGTTTTGTTTTTTAAAAGGGGCCCAAAACCTGAAAAACTATTTAGAAATTTAAAAATCAGTTTTTTTAAAAGTTAAAATGTTTTTCCAAAATTTTTATCCATTGAAGGGGATTATTCATATATAGTGATTTCTAATTTAAGAAAAAAATGCAAACTTTTAAAATATTAATCAAAAAAGTACAGGGAACCCCCCCGTGAATTTTTTTCATAAAAAAAAAACTTTTTTTGCTTTTAATTTCCCCTTTTTTAGCGAGGATATTTCTCTTTTGGGAAAAGATATTTAAAAAATTACCCTCCCTTTTTTTTGGGTTTTTTTTGTTTGAGGTAGAACGTCTACATATAACAAAATAACAGTAATGTGTGAAACATATCATATGTATAAAATATCACATATTCAGGACAAAAATTCTTTTTTAAGAAATACATTTGGCCATTCCACTAAATGCAAGTGTGTGGGGAAAATCAATAGAGTAGTCTGACCTAAAGTATTATCTTCCATTAGCAAAAAAAGATTTTCTTTGCCAAATTCTTGTTTCTTTCAAAATGTTTCTTGAAAACTTTAAGGCTTCACATAAATCTTAAATTCTTTAAGATAAGATTTAAAAATAATCCCTAAAAAGATACTTTCAAACAGTCTACTCAAAATTTCACTGAATATAGATATTTAGTCCGATTTTAGTCAATTTTGTGTAAACAGGGTTTAAACACTTCATTTTTGGAACAATCTGCACAATGAATTTTCTGCCAGGCATGTAAAATGGACAAAGGTCTCATTACTTATACTTTTGATATAGTGAAAACAATCTTCAACGAATATCAGTCAGTGTAGACTCTCTCGAAGTTTGATTTATACAATTTAAAAATAAAATGCTGTAGCTACAACCTTTAAAAATATCTACACTAAAGTTTTGCAGTATTTTTAATGAGACCGTTATATATATAATTCTCATGCAACTGTTGTGATAGCAAATGTTATACCTGTATATTATGCAGTATTGTAATCACATTATTCATCTCATTTGCTTAAATATTGCTCCTCTCCAACAAAAAGAAAATTGTTAATGTAACATTAACCATAATTAAGTATAATCTGAGATTAAAATCTAGCTGGAATTTAAATTTGACTTACATACCACATACTTAATGTTTGAATGTCACGTTCGGGAACAATGCCATGGTAATTTTGAAGTAAGGCGAGGGGGCCGAGAATGGTTAACGCATGGGTTTAGTAAATGCAAGGTCGCCGCCGTGGTTTTCAAACTCGGGTTCAGGGACCCAGGGACCCGGGGGTTTTATTATAGGGACCAAGAAATTTGTACCTCATTGTTAATTCCTGGGTTAGTTTTCCAAGAACGTTTTAGAGAGTTTTTCAATAAACTTATAGCTTCCCACACGATCGAACTAAAATAAATCATGTATAAAACAATTCCATTCAACTGAATTTAGGGGAAACAAATTGTTCATATTTTATAAATATATTTAAGAAAGATTTATTTAATCAAGTTGTACAGTTCATTTTACTATAATTATTAACAAAATAGTGCTGCGTAAACTATAATTATAAACAAAATGGTGCTGCGTAAACAAAACGTTATGATCAATATATTTTAGATTGAATTATTATAGGTTGTTCTTACAATAAAGTAGTTTCTATCAATTGATGTCTGTCTTCTTAGCATGATTGTTTTTAATCGCAGATTTGAAATAATAAGCTGCAAAAGTAATTATATTATTATTATTAATGATTTTTATTGATAAATTATTGACAAAATGAATTGTATCAATTATAAGTTTGTGTTTTCGGTAGAGATGTAATAATAAACAAATACTTATTTTTTACAGGATTTAATTCCTAATGTCGCATTTGATATAAGATGTTGCAAATATGATGAATATGTATTACTTTCTGTAGATGAAATATTATTATTGATATTATGTTCTAATTGTTTGAACTGATCTCAACTAGCTTCAGTCACTCGGTACAAATTAAGACTGTTCAAATATAACCGTTATATCCGTTTGTGACATGGGACAATTGCATGGCCTAAATGCAACAACTTATTGAACTCTTGTATATATTCAAACACTTATATGTAGCGTCAAATGATAAGATATTAATATGCAAATTACGCATTTCTATATAACGATTATATATAGACGGCATAAGGCTGTGTCTCATTTATGGAAGAGCTTTCACAATTCGATGAATATGATCAGGGCATTCATCATTTATTCAGGAAAAACACATATACACGAAGTGTACAGACATAACATCATTATATCCTTTCTAAATTGACATTGCCCGTCATATTCTGTTGAAATGATAAACATTGAATTAGATGTAAGTGAATTTGACATTTTATAAATGGGGCCCGTTAATGAACAACATCTTTAAAAATATTCTGTACAAGTGTGTTTTGTATACATTACACGAAAATTAGCACTTATTTCTAAAACAAATCTTTCCACAAAAAGAAGTTTGGCACGTTTAATATATTAAATTCCTTTTTTATCAATGTCTTACTCTACTGGATTCGATTTGTAATCATATTTTAATGTTACTAAAAACGTTTAGGTCTTTTCATTGCAAATCATGAACTTTTGTCATTTTAAAAGAGGCATTGCATTGGGTTTTAAATATTGTTTTTCTAAATTTGGAACATATTGGTGAATTATAAAGAATAAAAAGCAAAACCTATTTTGATTACATATTTTCATAATTATACTTATTTTTTTTGCCAAATTTTAAACAGTTTGTGAAAGAGTGATTATGTAATTTGTTTCCCTACATGAATAAAACAATCAAAAAAGGTTGTTTAAACCTTTTTCTTAAAAAAAGTTTGGCAAAAATTCAACAAAAAAAATTGAATTATCAAGCAACAAAAAACAAAGACTTGGAAATTATACCCATTGGACAAATTCCTACGTTATGTTCTTGGTTCAATAGGTGGCATTTGCTTATGGGCTTTTAATTATGCAAAACTGTTACATTGCAAAAAAAAAATTATTTTTGAATATTTTTAAACGGTTTTAAATGCCAGGGGCCACAAGATTACCAACTTGTAAAAACAATATTCCGTCCATGAAATATATTGGCCCAGAAATTCCTAATTTAGGCCCCTATCTTTCAAAATTTCAAGAATTAAAAATTATGTAAATAAATTAAAAAAGATTTTGGGTTTAAAAATTTTTGTTTACATTTTTAAAATTTTTAAAAACCATTTTTATAAAAAACGTTTTTTAAAAATGTCTTGAACTTTTCGTTTTGGGTAAACCCTTGTTTACAAGCTTGAGCCCCTTTTTTTCGTTTTTAAAATTTTTTTATTTCCCAAAGTATTTCCATTTTTAAAATCATGTTTTTAAAAAGGAAAAATTTTGGTTTAAAAATTATAAAGGAATTTTAAACCAAAAATTTTAAAAAATTTATTTTTAAGGGAAAATAAAGCCCACCCAATTTTTGACCCAAAGTCAGTCAGAACAAAAAATTTCAATACCCCTTTTTGTTATTCGCCCCTATTTCTGTTTTTTGTAGAACATGAGGATGAATGTTTAATCTTTAATTTTTTATTAGCCGGAAATTGTTTTGTGATTCAAAGAATTAATGGGGTTCGTTTGTAATCAATGACCTGCATTATAAAACTTTTTCTTTTATAAAGACTTTCTGGAAAAAGTTCTATCTCTCGGAAGCATTTATTACAACAACGTAACAAGAAAAATGACAACAATGCACTTTCTTTGCCTATATTTTGAAAAGATATATCTATATTACTATATCATTGCTTGATATTTCTTTTTACCATTAAATATGTCGACTGATTAAGGGTTTCTTACATAATATTTTTTTATTATTTATAGTCGCCGTTAAAAATAAAACTCGATTTAAGATAAAGCACATAATACATTGCATTGATTGCTTCCTTGGTTAAAAATGCTTTGTATCCACTCTTGCATTATTCCTGACATATATGCATTAATTTCCGGTACAAATCTAAATCAAAGGAATATTGTCTTGTTACATTAAGTTAAATTCCTGTTCAGAAGCTGTGATAAATCTTTCCCCACGGATATTGAGGTAATGAAATTAGAAAAGACATGTCGGATACCTAGTTCGAATAAACATCATTCACTGTATTTAAAAGTAAACAACAAAGAAAGTTTTCAACACATGAATTCGAAACAAAAAAAAGTCTTTTAGAAAATACTATCAGAAATCCTCGCATATTTATCATTTCAACTTAAGTTTAAACAATTTGTTATTTGCATATGGCTATTTTTGATACAATAGAAGGATTTCATTGCCGTTATTACAATTTTTACAATTACAAATGTCCTGTCTTACGATTAATAAACATATTAAGCAGTAAATAGAAATTATAATAGAATATAGTGCTGAGTCTCTCTAGACTGTAATTTATTTTCTTCAGATGAGGTTTTGTAAGTATTCGTCACCTTGAAGCAAAATGCACTAAACATAGTTTTTGCACTTACAATTTCGGTATTTTAACTTCAAATATTAAAGTCATTGAGTAACATAGACATTTAAAGGTGTTAATAATAAATATTGTTCTTGTTAATGTGGTTATAATGTGTCATTTGGATTAGAAACTAAATAAATTTAATAAAATAAACATATAAATGGATGTAAAATAAATCCAAATTTTGAAATAGATTTTGGGCAGTAACTAACAACCTGTACAAATGTAACTGCTATCAAAAAGTAAGTACTGATTGACTATTTCTAACCTAATAATGACAAACAGAGATTTTCTCAAAAATGTTAGCTGCAAGACCGTTTGCTCCAAGGTGACGTAATGGCGTATGTAGCTGTTTTAGTTCAATATTCTGTTTGTATACCATATAATAAATGAAAAACATATTCATTTATAAACAAGTCCTTTGTAAGAAAAATGTTTTTGTTTTGGTAGTAAAATATCTATATGAGAAAATCAATAATAATTGTAGATTTTATTAAAAAGAACTTCGATACTTTTGTGTTACGCTTACGCTTAATAATTAAGATACTGTAAATGACATAACACTACATATTACTTTTTTCTACGATCACATCCATCTGAAAAATTATCAATATGCAGTTTTTTTTTGTTGCAACGCATTTGATTTGAATAAAAATGATGAATGTCCTGATGATAATCATTATATTGCTGTAGACAAGCTCTTCAATCATCTTTAAATATTGCGCAAAATAATACTGTCGTTATTACTTTGCTATGAAGATAGACTTTATTTGCCTCAGTATGATCTGACGTCATAGGAGTTCAGCTCGCATCACGTTTAAATGAATAAAGGAAGCATTATATTGCATGATGAATGCCAGTTGTATTTTAAAGCATTGCATTAATATCATATTACACCCAGATAGAATCAAACGGTTATTTAGTAGACAATACGTTCTTACCAGTTGGAAGATGAACTCATCATATCTTTTGAACAAAATTATGTAATTTAAAAGGGGGAAATATTTGTTTTTATTTTAAAGCAAATTTATTTTAAAAGATTGTTAAAATTAAAAACTTTAAAAAATTTAAGGTTTTTAAACCCAAAATTTCAAAATAATTTAAGCCCCCAAAAATGGGAAAGAATGTATTATAAAAATGGTTTATAATCTTCATTTATATGGGGTTGTGAATTTTAAAAACTGTACATAATTGTATATAAATTCAAACTATATATTAGAAAGGGGGGATTTACAACAACAAGAAAACAGCAACATACATATCTTGTTTCGAGCCATTTTTTTCACAAGGTGACCATAATTGATATAACTTTGTTATATGGACTGAAAATTTGAGATATGTATCGCCATATCAATACAATAGACTAATCTTGCTAATCATTATTTATATGACAAGTTAATATTATATGGTAATTTATTGTAACATTCTATATTTATATTTAAGGGGAAGAAATAGCACGCATTGGCAATTTAGATAATTTGCTTTTGTACAATACTTTATTAAATGCTTCATTAAAAGTTGTATTTTAATGAAATACTTATAGATGAAAGGACTTTAATTTGACTGGAGTATCTGACTGTTATAAATATTTTCGTCTTGCTTTATGCACATACTGATAACATTTCAATATTAGGTCCATGTTATATAAAAAAATATCGAATATCTAAACAGTGATACTTTTCGTATACAAATACTTTTTAATGAGCATGCTATGGCATTCCTTTATAAACAAACTTGAAGATATAAATATCAACTCAAATGTATATCTTTCAATAATGAATTGTCTTTCTAGTTTCAGCTATGATTCATCTATTACCACTACTTTTAGGGAAAATATAAGAAGTCCATATGTATTTTTAGAGAAGAAAAACATCATTTTACAGTCATAAAAACATTGTCTGCCGGTATGGCTGAGCTTTGTAAGAAACACAAGACGCACAATTACTTATAATCATAGTATTTTTTATCTTACATTAGCAGCAAAGAACATCAATTTGCAATAGGCGTTATACATGTAGTATATTTCTTAGACAATTATATGTTATTTAAAGGTTATATACTGGTCGACTTCTTGATAACACAGTTTGCAAACTGAAGGGTACAGTATAATATGAAATTGAAATATTTCCATTTATACTTAATAATTATAGAAACCTACAAAACTTCAACATTATATACACTATAAATATCGTACACAATTGTGTATCATCCCGAACAGCCTTTTATACGTCAAACACTATGGGTCTTTATACGCGTTTTCGGATATTGTTCAAATATCTTTGTATCGGAAGTGTAAAATAAAAATTCATAATATTTGTATATTTTGTAATTGTATATCAATGTATCATAGCATCTTAGTTGATTATTTTCTTTTAAATATATCACTGTACAGTACTGTATGAAACATTCTGAAACTGTTTAACCATTTAAATCATTTCATGAATTTTTGATAACTTCGTATCAATATATATCTAAAATTAAATTACATATATGATTTAGTTCTCGCATATTCTCAAATGACAAATTAAGAGAATAGGACGAATATGAATTTCAATCAGTATCTAAAATTGGAATTTATTTTATCCCTAAAACCTTCATTAAGATCAAAATTGATGCATGGATAGTAAATTTATCTGTTTTATTGTAGCAATTACAACAAATTTCAGCTTTTCCAATTTGACTGAGAGAGTCTAAACTGTGATGATCGAGTATTTATATTTTAAACTCCAAGCAAAATAACTAATGATGTACATATATATTTCATTGTTCATACATTTCACTTAACAATAAGGACAACGCATATGCGTTTTTGTGACATTAGCTTTATAATCATCTATTAATTTGTTTCAATCATGTACGAGCAATGAACAAATAAATTATCAACAATGTAGGATTGAAATAACAATCAGAAAATAACATGTAGTCATGTAATATACATGCTAAAATATATTGGACAACGTTTTCAATATATAAAGTCAGAAGACTAATTAAAATCATTTGCGTATTTTTAACGTTGCTCAAAAAGCATTGCGCAAAAGCACTTTGTACCATATCTTTATTGACGCCCTTTCAATTAATATGTATTCATTTTTGATGTTTTTTTAATTCGATTTCGTAACATATTCTTATATGTAGCCTATAATTATTAAGATGCATTGTCGCTGCTTTCAAGAGCCACCATTGAACCTTCACCATATTGATTTCTAGCTTTTATAAATGGTTCTTATGTCACTTTTGAACTACTTCTGAAAACAGATGCATCCATTCCGGTACAAACCTAATGAAACGACGAACATAATTCTTATTACATAAAGTAGAAGTTCCTGTACAACAGTAGATGTAAATCTTCTACAAGATAACATATAATAAAATACAGATAAGACACACAGTATGAGAGTTTACAACACTTTCCTTTAAATCAGTAATTTCACAATACAAAACCAGCTTGACTGAACAATTATATTATAAGATTTGTAAAATTATAAAATGAATAAGGTAATATTCAAATATTCCTTGACTTTAGCTTTACTTGTGCGTGCTTTAGCTTTACTTGTGCGTGAGGGATGTTGTACTTATTCATTATCACTCATGTACAGACGCAATCAAACCGAGTCTACAATTTTCATGTAATTTTGTTGTGATGAATGCTTCCGAGGGATCACTTTGTTTCCAGAATTTTGTACTTCACAAGAGCAGGTGTCAAGTGTCGTGTGGCAGCCGTAAAAGGTTGCCCCGTACTTCACTTCAGTGTTGTTATATTTTCTGGTCCTTCGGGATCATTGATGCCAACACTATAAAGTGTTGAGAATTAAGTACCGCTCAAGCCGGTGCTAGGGGGCGTGAGGGATGTTGCACTTATTCATTATCCCTCATGTACAGACTCAATCAAACCGAGTCTGCAATTCTTATGTTATTTTGTTGTGAATAATGCTTCCGAGGGATCACTTTGTTTCCAGAATTTTGCTTCTTTTTTTCTACATATACATTATGTTACCTTAAATATTAAAACGTTAACTTATGGGAAACAATCTGACTGAACATGTTCAGATCATAAATTTTGTAAATTTTTAAAGATTTTTGGTTTCTTAAAAACAGGGATCACAAGAAAGCGAGTATATTCATTGTGTTGACTTTGTTTTCCCTTTTCGGTATAACAAGTTTAATATTCTTTTGCGACATTGCGACTGTCCAGAAAATCGAGACATTTCTTTAACATTGTAAACTTAAGTCCAAAAAGAAAATAAGAAAACATAAATACTTTTAAGAAATAAATCTTAATCTTCATACACCACCGTCTGCCCGTATGTCTAAGCTTTAAAATAACATATTCCCTACAGTGAACAGTAGACGCAAAATTATGTATAATCATAGTAATTTTATCCTACATTAGCGGCAAAAGAAATAAAAATTTACAACAAGCGTTATGGTATGAGGGACAAAGTAATATTTTGTTTAAAAGGTTTTATATTGAATGACTTGTTAACGAACATGTTCCATTACAATATAACACGGCCTATTGGCCGTGTAAAACGGACTAACATCCCAATTTTACCTGTACCTCAATTACACATATGTGATTAAACATATATAAAACTAAAGAACACGTCAGAAGTGTCATACATAGATGGTCTTCCGCAACAAGAATCATCCAGAAAAAAACAACTTATTGTCCTAATATATGACTAGACGTTTGGATATGAGATGATTGTTATTGTTTCTTTTCTATATATATTGTTATATTTTGTCAAGAGCAATCTGGAATTAAATAAAAGAATGCGTATCACAAGCTTGCTGTATTTTCTCGTCTCTATGTTCCCTTTTGTGTTGCTGCAAATTTTGACCTTAACTGTGAGTTTCACTTATATCTTTTACTTTCACTGTTTTAATGTAATGTAAATCATTGTAATTTGTCTTGAAATATGTTTACTTTGTTACAGAATTAGTTCATGTTTTGGATGAGAAAATAGTCTACAGTCTTCCCTTAATTTACTAAAAATAACTTTTATCTTGGAATTATGTTTTTTCTTCCGGAAGCGTTAATCTATGTTTTATTTCCTGTTTTATTCTTATTCTTTTAATAAATGCAATAGAGAAAAGCGATATAATTATGAAGTCATTCCATAGTTTTTCAAAATCATGTATTTTCAAAGGAAAGTCATCATATAAAGACATTGATCTAAGAATTGAACTGCATTTATTGTAAACAACACATATAAATCACAGTTCTTACAAAATCAGTGCACAAACAAATATATCCATATCTCTTTGTTGATGCAGCACTATTTCTGTTATGTATATAGAACATGAAATGAATATAAAAACTTTCATTTTATTTACGAATATAACTTTGTGATTAACAGAACAATTTCTCGTATGATAACCCTATAATTATTTACATATATATAGTCGCTGCTTGCAATAACTTGATTAAGATAAATGCACTTTGCTCAATTGAACATTTGCTATATTGATTACTTGCTTGTTTAAATGCTTTGTATGCCACTCTTGCACTTATTCCTGACAAATGATGCATTAATATCCGGTACAATCCAAATCAAAGGAACATATGTCTTGTTACATTAAGGTAAATTTCCTGTTCTGCAGCTGTGATAAATATTCTCCACGATATTGGGTAATGAAAATTACAAAGATATGATAACGGATAAATATTTTGAAACTAGCATTCAATGTGGTTATGAGTAAACTACAAAGAAAGTTTTTAGCACATTAATCGAAACAAAATAAGCGTCTTAAAGCTTAGGTTTATATATATAATATTTGAATCGTCTTTATGTTTAGATATCTAAAATGCTATCACATAATAATATAATGTCACTTTCAGTTTGTTTGTTTGTTGTTGTTGTTTTTTTTTAAACCTGCATGTTGCTATTTTGATATGTTAGAAGCATTTCATTGGTGTTATTTTCTTCATAGACGTCCAATATACAATTTAAGGAACACAAAATGCAGTAAATGGAAAGAATGGAATATAGTGCATAGTCCCTGTAGACTGTAATTTATATGCGCCAGACATAAATGACCTCTGCGTTTGCGTCAGTTCTGACGTACGGAGCTCTTCTTCGTTATACTTTCTGTTTGTATACAATATAAGAAATGAGGCATCCAGTCCTTTGTAAAATTATTTTCATTTTTTTGTTGTTGTAAGTTATTTAAACGAAAATATCAATTGTTGATGTTTTATTTTAATCATAAAATTTCGATACCTTTAGTGCGTATTGATATAAATACTATAAATACTAGTTTATTGTGTACACACTGCTTGGTTATATGTAAAAGCAGAATCTTTAAATCAGTTAAAATGCTAATTCGTAAAGTATTCATGTTACTCTAGTAGCTTTCCGGATGAAAGTATGTCTGCTCATTGGTGACGTATTACATAAATTATAACCTTTTGAAGAAATATAAAAGGATAATAATTCTCTTCAAAATAACAAATCACTTTAAAATGAATAAATGGTATAAAATATGAAAGTAAATTACGTTTCTATAATGTCAACACAATCGAACGGTCGCCTCCATTTGGAAAGTTATCAGTATGCAGTTTTTTGTCTGTAACATTCAAAGCAAATGAATAAAAATGATAAATGTCCTGATAATAATCATTATATTGCTCTAGGGAAGCTCTTCAATCATCTTTGAATGATGCGCCAAATAATACTGTCGCTATTTCCTTGTTATGAAGGAAGACTTTATTTACATGTCGTTCTAGTGAAATCTTACGTCATAGGAGTTCGAAGTTTAACGTTTAAATAAATAAGGGAAGCCTAGAATTAAATGATAAATGTCAATTGTATTTTAAGGCTTTGTATCATTATCATATTAGATCCAGATAGAACGGACAATTATAAAGAACTTAGAAACAATAAGTTATGAAATCACCATATCATATATATAATAATTAAAAGGTGAAAATACATTATCCAAAACGTATTTGATGCATTCGAGAAACGATTGTATAAAATAAATTTTTAATCATTTAAGTATAGTTAGAGGATAACCTTAATCATAAGCAATAGAAAATGAACAAATTTATTTTTGAAATTGTTTATCATTACAATTTGTGTAGAGTTGTAAATTTTAATGCCAAGTCTTTATATAATTGTATATCAATTCAAACTAGTTATATTGGAAAGAGAGGTATTTCAAAAAAAGTAACATACCTACCTTGTTTCGAGCCAGTTTTTTATTTTTCATCCCGAGACCATAATTGAATTAATTTTGTTATATGGACTGCAGATTTGAGATATGTATTGCCTGATCAATACATTAGACGTCTAGTCTTGCTAATCGTTATTTATACGGCAAGTTAACATACTATGGTAATTTATTGTAACATTCTATATTTAAGAGGAAGAAAGAGCATGCATTGGCAATTAAGATAATCTGCTTTGGTACAAAACTTCAAAAAATGCCACATTAAAAGTTGTATATTAATTAAATACGTATACATGAAAAGACTGGAATATCTTACTGTCATAATTATCGTGACGACGCTATACGTCTTGCTTTATGCACATACCCGGGTTTTAATATCATATTATTTTTAGAATATTCCTAGTATGAAACATTCCGACATTGTTTTAACATTTATATTATTTCATAAGTATTTGATAACTTCGTATCAATCAATTAATTCTTAAATTACATTATATTTATGATTAAGTCTCGCATATTCTCAAATGAAAATATTTCTCTTCTAAATTTTTATGTTATATAAAAATACCGAATATCTAAACAGTGATACTACCTTTCTTACACAAATACTGAACATGCTAAGGCATTCGTTTATAAACAAACTTGAAGATATAAATATCAACATAAATATAAAATAATGAATTGTCCTTCTAGTTTCAGCTATGATTCATCTATTACCACTGTGTTTTAGGGAAATTATAAGAAGTCCATATAAATTTTTATGAAAAAAACAAAAAACAGAAAAACTTTAGCATTACTTGGGTTAACTCAATCCGCTTACTTTTTTCTTGCTTATTACGTTAACATAATCAATAAGATTAAAAGACAATCACGACAAAACTCTGTTACATGAATAATAAAATTAAGCCTTAAGTGAACTGAAGAAAGAAAGAAAAAAAGCATTAAAGAACATCATTTTACAGAAGCATAAAATATTGTCTGAGTTTTGTAAAAACATTTTCCCTACAGTCTACACCAGACGCATACTTACTTATAATCATTGTAATTGTTATCTTATATTAGCAGCAAAGAACATCAATTTGCAATTGGCGTTATAAAGTATATGGGAAGTCAATTGTATGTTATTTAAAGGTTATATACTGATCAATTTCTTGATACCACAGTTTGCGTACTGACGGGTGAAGTATAATGTGAACTTTAAATATTTCCATTTATGCTTAATAAATATAAAATTCTACAAAACTTCAACATTATATACTCTATAAATATCGTACACAATCGTGTATTTTCCCGTACAGCCTTTTAAACGTTTCATGGGTCTTTAAACACGTTTTCGACGTTAACGTTGACACCCTTTCAATTGATATGTATTGGGTTTTTTTTTTCGGTTGGGTATCGTTTTTTGATATGAAGCCTTTAATTATTTAGATGCATTATCGCTGCTTTCAAGAGCCACCATTGAACCTTCACCATATTGATTGTTAGCTTGTATAAATGTTTCTTATGTCACTTTTGAACTACTTTTTGAAACAGATGCATCCATTTCCTGTACACACCTAATGAAACGAACATAATTCTTATAACATAAAATAGAAGTTCCTGCACAACAGTAGAGATAAATCTTCTACAAGATAAGATATAATGAAATCTAGATAGCAATAACGGTATGTAGCTAAATATTAAAACCCTAATTAAGAGAGTTTACTTCAGCTTCCTTTAAATCAGTAACTTCACAATACATAATACAAAACCAGCTTGACTGAACTATTAGATTATAAGATTTGTAAAATGATGAAATCGAAAAAGTAATATTCAAAATAATTAGTATTCCTTGACTTTAGTATTACTTGAGCGTGTATTCATTATCCCGATAATGTACAGGCTCAATCAAACCGAGTCTGCAATTTTCATGTAATTTTGTTGTGATTAATGCTTCCGAGGGATCACTTTTGTTTCCAGATTTCTTTACTTTACAACAGCAGGTGTCAAGTGCCGTGTAGCAGCTGTAAAAAGTTTCCCTGTACTTCACCTCAGTGTTGTTATACTTTTCTGGTACTTCGAGATTATTGATGCCAGCACTACAATATTTTGAGAATTGAGTACCGTTCAAGCCGGTGCTAGGGGATGTGCGGAATGTTGCTTTTATTCATTATCCCGATCATGTACAAACTCAATCAACCCGAGTCTGTAATTTTCATGTAATTTTGTTGAGATTTATGCTTCCGAGGGATCACTTTTTCCAGATTTTTTAGGTAATGAAAATACCTTGAAAACCAATATGTATATTGATATTGTGTTAAGCTGATATTCTAAAAAAGTTATATATACATTATGAAACACGCAAGTTACCTCTAAGACTGTATAAAACTCAATTGTACAAAAATATATATTCAATGTCTCTGATCCTTTCAGAACGATTTACAGCATTGCGTCAAGAACGACTTTGTTGAGTAAAATATGAGTCAGTCTATTGTTGGTCCCGTAGGCAAAATATTTGTTTGCATCAGATGCAAAACTAACTGATTACTAACTTCTTTCATATACTCCATTAGTTGAATATTCTGTGGATGTTAAATGTAAAAAAGACTCAATTAGTTGAATATTCTGTAAATGTTAAATGCAAAAAATGAGACAATTGGTCTTTAGTATTTTCGATATTTATCATTTCCATTAATAAAGGTTGAATACAAATTTAGCATGTTTTTCTTCTTACGATTGCTGCCAAAGGTTTTGCTAAGGTTTCTATATTTATATTTATTTACCCTAGAAGCTTGCTTCTTTTTTCTTCATATAAATTATGTAAAATCAAATATTAAAACGTTAACTTTTGGGAAACAATCTGACTGAAGAAGTTCAGATGATATATTTTGCACATTTTTAAAGCTTTTTGTTTACTAAAGAAAGGGTCAAGATCCTCTGATCACAATAAAGCGAGTTAATTCATTTCTGTTTCGTTATAACAAGTTTTATATTCATTTGCGACATTGCGACTGCGCAGAAAATCGAGACATTATTAACTTAAGTCCAAAAAGAAGTTAAGAAAACATAAATACTATTAAGAAATAAATCTTAATCTTCATACATCATCGTCTGCCCGTATGTCTGTGCTTTGTAATAATTTATTCCCAACAGTAAACAGTAGACGCAAAATAATGTAAAATCATAGTAATTTTATCCTACATATTGTCCTATAAGGAGAATAGTAATATTTTGTTTAAAAGGTTATGTGTTGAATGACTTGTTGATGAACATGTTCGAATACAAGATAGCGCAGCATATTGCATGTGTAAAACGGACGTATATATCTCAAATGAACCCCTGACAATTAAAATAAACAGACAAGCCACACAAATACGAACCTTCAGTAATTATTTATTGCATACGTTTCGGCTATATGCCTTCATCAGTGCAAAACATGATAACATTACCGGAAGCAACGTCATAAAGGAACACGCGTTAAACGCGGGAAAAACGTTAAGGCGTTTAGCGGAAAAAATATGTAACATGTAGAAACAAATATTTATGTTTTAAATAATGCTGGTACATGAATGAAAATGGATCAATAGTGATACAGATGTCTATTACCAGTTACACATTAATTTTGTGATAAAACATTAAATGTAAAGAACACGTCAGAAGTGTCATACAAAGATGGTCACATACAAAGATGGTCTTCCGCGACAAGAATCAACTAGAAAAATACAATGTATTGTCCAATATCTGTGTAGTTGATAAGATTAGTGGTTTTTCTATGTATATTGTTATGTTTTGTTAAGATCAATATGGAATTAAATAAAAGAATGCATGCCTCAAACTTGCTGTATTTTCTCGTCTCTCTCGTCTCTATGTTCCACTTTATTTTGCTGGAAATTTGAGCTTCACTTAAATGTTTTGTTTTCAATAATTTTATGTACAATAAACATTGTTATGTTTACATTTTACTCAATAAGTGCATTTTTTGCATTAGAAAATAGTCTATAGTCTTCCCTTTATTAACTTAAATAGCCTTTATCTTGCAATTATGTTTTTTTTCTTCCGGAAGTGGAAGCCTATGTAATATTTCTTGTTTTATGTTTTATTTAATTTTTTTATTAGAAAGTGATACAATTATGATGTCATTCCGTTGTAAATGGATAAAATTTACCTGTCCAACTCCGTTTAGCCAAGCATTAGAACACTTGCAGAAGAATAATAAACATTCTAAGAATGTAATTTTCTTCCGTGCTTACGACTAAGACCCAATTATAAATGTTTGGTTAAAATTTACGTTATATTTGATTGTTTTAGATGATTATTATAATCATCAAAGCATAAAGTTATATACCTATCTTTGGTGTTTGACACATATATCCTTGTAAACATATGGCTAGGCTATTGGATTCAAAAAAGGGTTCATATACTATTCTATTTCAACCAATCGTTATCGGTCATAATACTGACGCAATTCCTCATAATGTAATATTTGTATATTATGATGACCTTTTATTTTGTATACTGATATGTATTATGGTTATGGATATCAAGGGTATTTTGAGTCACCATTACCTTCAAAACCTTTTCTTCTACAACATTTACACAATAATGTACAATAATTCTAGATCGATGTTTATGATAAACTGAGAAAGTTTTAAAGATCCTGTAGCACATTATTTTTATGGTTTTATATCATAAATATGATGCTCAAATTAAGTTTTATCAATATTCAAGTTCCAAAAGCATTATTTATAAAGATATTACCGAATTTAACATTTCATGTAAATAAGGGGAGGTAATAAGAAATTTATTTTCTATAAAAACTAAGTCAATTTTTTCAATTTGAAATGAATGCATATATTTTAATGATTACATATAATATACACACATATTTGCAGTACATATTTTACATATTCTCCGATGTTTGAAAAAAAAATTATAAGCATAAGTATATACATATATATTAAATTTCACTTAAGTGTGGTATACAACCTCGAACATAACATATAGGATCTTTAACCATAAAATACATAAATGTCTTCACAATATGAATCATTTGATTCCGTTTAGCATTCAAATTGTTTTATGAATATTTAATGGCTTCGTTTAAATATATATTTAAAATTGAATTATACTTTTGATTTAGTTCGTACATATTCTCATAAAATACATTAAGTGTATGGGACAGATATAAATTTCAATCTAAAATTGGAATCTGATCTTCGAAAACTTTCTCAAAATTGATAATAATGATAAATGGATAGAGAATCTATATGTTTTGCTGGAGCAATTTCTGAAAAATGTCAACTTGTACAATTTTACAGGGAAAGTTTAAAATGTTGTGAGATCTCAGTTTACTTCGTATACAGTTAGTAGATATCATAATGTCTCTTTGGTATTTTGGTACATGGATTTTCCTTAAAAATTTAATAGATATGTCAGAATACACAACACGTTATACATTCCAGTAATGTATATCTATTTAAAGATTAATAAACAGACATGATGTAGCACGTTGCATTACGGTATACGTGTTATGTAGGTCAAACTATAGTAGATTTTATAATTTTGCACTGGATAGTGTTGAATACATGACCATGGTTATTTTATATCTTTAATGGTCCGTATAATTTCACGCATACCGTTTTATGAGTAAATATGATTGTATATTTGTACCATTTAAGGTCGTACTGTACCGTTGTTAAATAATCTTAATTTTATGCTAGTATGAATGGAGTAAAAGTATTACCAGAGGGTATCCCGTAATAATTTGAATATTGAATTGAAACAGCAATCGGATTTAAAAGACCATTATAGAAATAATACTATAATTTACTGCATGAATTTATTTCAGTATGTATACTATAATATCCTTTGGTTTTTAAATAAAAATTGATAGTTATTACAAAAATACAAACAAACTAATTAATTAAAATTAAATGTTAAGTTTTTCAGCTATATTTGTGTTTATTATGAAACAATTTAAAGTAACATGAAATTGTAGCAGAATATTGATTTGTAAAGATCAATTAATTGATCAAAGTTTATTTAACCGGAATATGAATTGCCTGGTTAATTAAACATTTTGTCACATATTGAATAGTATGATAATAGAGCAATCTAGAATGTATATGCATTTGTAAGACAGACGATTACTGTGAACTATATTTTGACAATATTGCTATATATTTGTGTATCATATTTGAACTTTTACAAGTGTTTTTAACATAACAGAAATCTACAATTTATAATAATTATTGACTGGATCTTTATAATTAACTGTATAATATTGACGTATCAACCGGTCATTATGACATTTACTGGTGAATATCACATCATATTCAATGGTGCACTAGTCAATAATTGTAAAATAAAGCATTGGAAGCTTTGCCTATTTAATTAAGCATAATGTCTAACTTTAAAAATACATAGATTACATTTTGCTTTGCTAATATTTTGATATGATTTGTGTTAACGGAATCATAAATTAAGCAATAAAAACATATGCTTTGCTAACATTTGACTATGATATTATTATGACATGTGACTTATATTTAAATATATTTAATTGATTGAATGGCGTAAGACGGTGTATTTTGAACAAGTCTGAAAATAAATTTTCTGTTCTGTTCTGTTCCTATTTAATTTAGCGAGGAAGCTGATAGCTAATAGATTTTAGACGTCTGAATGAAATTATAAATACCAAAATATATATAAAATCAACTTAGATATAAAAGGAAAATATATGTATATAATTATGAATATGTACAAATTTTAACAAATATTTTATAAAACATGTATAAAATTAAAGATGTTTTCTGACCGGTCTAAAATAAGAAATGACTTTTTATTTGATATAACTCCCTTTTGTGGTAAATTGTTTGAATAGGATTAATCTGCATCCCATGATAAATTCTCTTAGACTATAAAGAGACGTAGTGCAAAGTTAATTTGCCTCTTAATGGTTTCTTGTGAAACTCTTTAGAAAATGACTAATTTGCACATTATTGCGTATTCAGCTGGCACCGACTTGTATTCATTTGGGACATATTACGAGTTCTGATGTTGTATACAGCTGCCAACATCGAGGTTAAAAGTGGCTGTATTAAAAAACAACAACAACACAAGAGATAACATAACAACAACAGTGAGATGTGGATTTCTTGTGCAAACAATGTATTTAGTCATTTTTGTAACTTAAACATTTGAACGGAAAAACGAACGTTTTGAAAGCGTTCGAATTATTTCGTTAACATCATAAGAGAAATATCTTACGTTTGCAATATAATAGTGCCGAGTCAAGTTACTTGAAAAGTATTCTTAAGTGTAAAATTATCACTCTCGGGATGTTTTGATGTTAAGTTCTAATATACGGAAGATTGACAAAGCACAAGATATTTTAATCTTCACGTGTCAGTTTCTTTGTTTTTCCTTATACTTCATAACTGACGGTGGTACACTTATTTTAGATTAAAAACTACTTTTACCACATTTAGCTTTCTTGCATGAGATAACTCGAAATACCAGGTAGTTTATGGTTGTTTTTAACTAGTGGTTGTTTGAAATAGACAATAATTTCTGTACATTCTATATCAAAATCAAATGATAATGATACGAACTTAAAAAGTATAGCATGGAATAAGGCTTAAAATTCATATGTAACATACGCAAAATGTGTCCACTGTGTGGCATTCAAACACTGACAATTATCTTATTTCATAAACTATTCTATAAATTGGAATAACTTATGATATATTTCTATTACTCTGTCTGTTTGCATATGCAAATATGTGTAATGCCAGTTGTGCTCTCATACCACGTTTATTGGTAATTAAATCAGTCAGAGCTCTTCATTCACACCACGGGACATTTCAATATTACAATTATTATTACATTGAGTTGCAGGAAAATGCAGTATGTTGTAAGGTTGAATAAGAAATCAATATACTAGCTTCTGCCAGGTTTTATTTACTTCAGTATTTATATTCATTTGTTTTTTACAAAATACCTTCATAAATTGCAAAACGATTACAAACGATCCGTTATTATTCCAGAGCAATAAATATATGTTAATAGGTGGAGTGGTCAACTTGGAATAAGTGTGATAATGACAAATACTCTACAACATTTATCACGTCCATTTTATGCATAATTCTGGTATATAACTAGATTGTATTGAACGAGTATTTTTTATGGTATTGTTGTAAAGTTGGATTCCAACTACAACAGGTTATATAATTATTATATAATATTGCATAATATTACTCAAGAAGTATAACATGTATAATCTTAAGGAATATTTTTCAAGAAATATTAAAGTCTTTAAACTTTAACTTAGATTTAAGTTTATTTTGAAGTTTAAACATAATGAACATGTATTGTTTTATAGACATTTCATTCTCATCATTCATTAGTTTAATGTTGATTATAGTTGATTAATAGTAGAACTTATTGATACACTCTTTAACAGACACTTAGCACCTAAGACTCTTTATATACAACATATAGAGAATGGTTCTACTTTAATTTACACTGGCCTTTAAACTTAGTGAGATACATTAAGTTACTGATTTAGCATTTATATATTGTTTGTAAATATGTTTAGTTTCTTATTAGTATTTTGATTATTTTGATTACTTTGTATTTTTTGTAATAATTAGTCATAATTATCATCTTTTGTAGAAAATGTTAATATTGTTTCATGTTAAACTTTTCCATGAATCATAATCTATTTTTAGAATAGTTATGTAAAGAACTGATAAGCCTAGAGTATTTGTTAAGTAAATTCTGGTTGGCTGTAATTTGACCAATCAGATAAGTTGTTACATACAGAGCCACCTGTAGGTAGATGCTAGCTCCCTCTGGGATTCAGAAGTCCATTTATACAAGCATCTCAAACAATTTTGTCATTCTGCTGCTAATTTTTGGAAAAGTAACATCTCTAAAAGCTCTCTAAGGTTAATTAATTAATTATTTAATTTAATTTTGGCACTTTGGCATTTAAATGAAGCTTAGAGATTAACTAAATTCACTAAAACATTCTTGATAAATTTGTAAGTAATTAAAGTAATTATTTTCACAGAATTAATTAAGATTAATTAATATCTTTTCTTTGTTTTAAGTGGCAGCCATTTTAAATAATTAGATCTTTATTTTTGTTGCTATAGATTAAAACAGGGCTTGCTACTATTTAGGTTTATTAGTTTTAACAGCACAGAATCATTAAGGTTATTTTTCATATTTTTAGTAATTACAGTTTAAACAACTTTTAACTGGTTTAAATCTTTCATTCAACTAGTTTATTCTGATTTTTCATATTTTTGGTTAAATAAGAACTGTTTCATTTTTAGTACACATTAATAACCTGTTTAGCTTTAAGTAACTTTTAGTTAAGTGTAAATAAAAACATAGTTCATTAAAAATTTGGTTTGATTTTAAATCTATTCAACATTTGTGTTTTATTTCCCTTTGCATTCAAAGGGTGGTGTCATCCTGACGATAAGATTTTTCCCTATTTAAAGAGTACTCCTGAGCAAACTAAGAACATTAGGTTAAATAAGTAACTAAATTCTATTAATAGAAATCAAAAAGGTTTTAATTTTCAACACCACAACAATGGTGCCAAGTGGGATAGAGGCCTGCTTCTATTTTTAGAAACCACTTATTAACAACATATTTTTTAATCACCACAACAATGGTGTCAGAATCGGGATAGTTTTGAAAATAAGTAAATTTTCTCAACTCAGGAGTACATTATTTTTAATATTTTTCCATAAGTAAATTTTTGTGTTGATAGTTTTGAAAATAGTAAATTTTCTTAACTCAGGAGAACATTATTTTGAATAAGTAAATTTTTGTATTTTAGAAAATAAGGATTTCTGTCAAAGTAAATTTTTGAATACAAAGTCAATTAATAACAATAAAGTAAAGTCACATCAGTAAACACTCTCGATCTATCTATCTTTTCTTCCTTCAACTGTTACTGGGTGATCTGTTCTATTTCAACTGATAGGGGGGCGGCCTGAAGGTTGAAGCTTGTCACAAGCCTGAACAGCTAACTTAGCTTCAGTTAATTTCATATAAGGTAGGACGGTGAAATACATTGACATCCTTCCGGCTATACGTTTGCGGCAGTCCGGCAAGCTGGATGTTATATGGGGTAATCGTTCTATTAGTAATACAATAATAGGTGATTATATATTTCTGGCTATACTGTTCTGGCAGCTGGAAGCACAAGCGTGTCATATATGATCCTAGAGTTGTAAAATTCTTTTCTATCTTCCAGCCAGGCCTACTTTACCTCTTTAATTTCATATAAAGGCCAATTCCCAAAGAGTCCCTTACCCAGAAATACAAATCAGAAGTACAGAGATCAATAGCAACCAAAGTTATTGATTTATGAAGTACACATTTCATTTCGCAAAAACTAAATATTAACTTTATTTTGCAAAGCTCGCGACGGTGCCTATTTCGGCAAAACACACATTTTAGGCGATATAGTGGTGTATAATCAGAAAACTTTTTTTTTTTTGGTCCTAAAATATTTTAAATTTAAAAAATTCAAAGAAAATTCATTTTAAAAGGCAGCTTCACTTGGGCCAACCATTATTAGTCTGGTGCATTGGCTCCGAAATTAAAGATAATAGCAAATTTGTCTGCACATTGGCTCCAAATAAAAGAATATCAAAAAATTTGTCTGCATATTGGGGCTCCGAAATAATAAGAAAGAAGATTTCCTTCATATTGTCAAACCTCCCTGAAATTGTTCACAGAAAGTTTCAGCCTTAGACATGGCCAGCAGCTAAACACACAAACATTACAACCGAGATTGGTAGCCGCTATCCAGAACACTACAAACCAATGTTGGCATCAACACGTCAGAAGAAGATGTCTACTTCTACGATTATTATCCTCCACTACGATACACAACTCCATATCAGAGAGAGAACAACTATTACGACAACTATTGTTCAAGAACATCCTCCAGACAACAGCTGCCTCCATCTTCTTCACTTTACGACGAAATCCTGTATCTTCGAGAACAAGTCAAATTGTTAGAAAACGTCTACAAGCACTTCAGCTGTCACAAAGCAGAATCAGAGAACATGACCAACTACGCTATTCTTCACCAGGCAACACGTCAAAGTTATATAGACTGACTCCATGTCACATGCCAGTAACACATCCGCAGTACCGCAGTCATGACGTATATTCCAGAAACTTCCAACAAGAAATCTGAGGACAACTAAAAATGACCCAAAAAGTGTACCAACCAAAAACCCAAAAACCCAAACTACTTTGGGAACCCGGTCTAGCTAGTAAAAAAAGTTTTTTTTTCAAAAAAATTTTCTAGGGCCCATTTAAGATAAAACCAAAGACTTTTCAAAACTACCGGCTAGAACCTGAAGACATATACCACCATCAATCAAAGCGCATAAATTCAAGCAGATATATTACAGAAGAGCAGTTTCATCAATTCACATCTGAATTTACACAATCACTGGTGAAAGAAGGATACAAATGGGTTGATGACAACTACCGAGCTGAAGATATCACAAGAAACAAAGATTTTCAACAGAAGACAAAATGCTATTCAAGCTGTCAAGAAGACTGCTGTCTTCCTTCCAGAAGTCAGACTTATCTAGAACCCTACAACAAAGTCATAGAAGACAACCAACTACTAAAACATTTAAACTTCAAAGGACTGATTCTGCAGGCCAAGAGTCAGTCCATCCAGTAACTAAAAACTACAAAAAAATGGCCGAAGAAAAACCAGATGACGAACTACAGTTGGCATCAGCTACTACAAAGTCATTAACAGTAGAAGACTTCATTCCTACTCCGGGTTACGCTTAACGACCTACCCAGAACTTGATCCCAAAAAAACCCAAAAAGGGGGGGACCCTTCAAGGGCCAAATTTAAACATACCACCTGAAGATATCACCGACACAAACAGCAGACCAAAAGATGCAATCTTTGATTGGACAGTCTGCATGGCTACCATTTACGACAATTTATCAGTAGCCATATACAATAAAATACCGATAGGCGATGACAAAACCAATACCAGACAACAAAATGATGACAAACCAAAAGAAGACGCCACATACCAATCAGATGACCATTACCGCACACCAGATGCTTGCGTGTATCCGAGAATAGAGAAGAAAATCGGTAACTATTCAAATCGCGATTGTGTAAAACTGAGCAAACCCGAGTTTGTTCATAGACTGACAAATATTATTCAAAAACAAGTATAAAAACATTTAGGGTAATAGAAAAGATGCCACCTTTTATTAAGTTTCTTTTTTCAATTCATTCTAAATTGATAAGAAAGTAATTTAAGTTTAAGTTACACTGCCATATCGTACCATGTTGTTTTTTGTTATGTTGAGAAAAAGACTTTGGTATACATATAAGATATTGATATGTTGAGTTAAATTTGTGTTACAATAATTGATATTGTGTGATTATTTTAACTTTTTTTGTTAAGTACAAATTTTCTTGTTTGAGTTTTGTAAGGCTGCTTTAGGTGTCTTAGTGAATGTTTTTTGTGCTCGTTACATAGAATTTAAGTTTCTATGGGCTTGATGTTTTGAAACATCAAATTTTTGAGTTTTAGAGATTTTCTATAGGATTTAAGATCTATAGGCGTCTGGTGATATGTTTCACAGACATTTCTTTATTCACTTAAGTAATGATCCTAAAGTAAGCGTTTGTTTACCATAGATGTGCATAGCTCCATCGCAGCTAGGTCTAACACATATGCTTTTTGTGATTTTTTCACAGTGGTGTGAAATTTTGATTTATTTTAAAAGTTAATATGTATTTTTACGTGTCATTAGAATAACAAGATTTAAGTTAGATATCATATATTTTTGTTGTTATGAAATAGACCTGTTTTACTTATGGTATAATTGTTAACCATTTTGATGCTACTTTATTAATAATACAGTATTGTTAATCATCTGTCATAGCTATATTTCTTATGATTGTATTTTAACATGGTGGTGTAACTGATTCTTTATTGAAACTTTTGGCAGAATACAAATTCAAAGTTAAATTCAGTATTTATTCTATTAAAAGGTGATGTTCTTTTCTAGAATGTGTTTTGTGTAGAAAGTGATAACAAAAATTCATATAAAGTGTTATATGAAAAGTAATAAAGTGTTATATGAATTAATAGTGATGAAGAATAGTGTAAAGTAAAGTGTTGATAAAAGTGAAATGAATAACGCGCAGTGTTAAACAAATCAATACTTCGCGCATCTGAGTACGGTAAATATAATTAAATCGCACATCTGAGAAATATTACTAAATTGTGCATCTGAGAGACAAAATAATGATATCGCGCAACATTTAAATAATCATAGTGCAAAGACATTGGGTGCAATGAACATTTAAGGTGGTTGTGCCATCATGCACTTATATTAAACATAACTTGTTATCGCGCATAAGTATCAAATCCCATTATTGTGACAAAATCTAGTGCAAAGACATTGGGCACAGTATGAACATTTCAGGTGGCTGTGCCAGCACACTAGTAACCCCGAACATGACAAAAAAAAAGAAGAAGACCCGAACATGACAAAAAAGAAGACCCGATGTTGACAGAAAGAAGAAATAACATTTTTAAATTGTTATCATGTTATATATATTATCTTTCATTCCAGGAAAAGACATTTGTATTATTATATTGTCATTTTTGTATTTACATGATGCATAGATTTAATCTTAAGATTTTCCTATTTCCATGTTATCTGACAATCATAATAACTCCCATTGACTGCATGCTTGTATATTTTTGTAAATATGTTCTTTATTCATTCTTTAAGTAGATTTGTTAGTTTATTGTTTTATACTTTATAGTTTCATCCATATATTATATTGACATTAACATTTTTGATAAGATAATATGCTATTTCTTTGAGGTATCCTAATGATACAGTTTACCTTTCAAGTTTTATCTTGGAAAAAATTTATTGCTTTTTGCAATAAATTTTTTCTTTTTCCAAAAACCGGTGTATTGTTGTAAAGTTGGATTCCAACTACAACAGGTTATATAATTATTATATAATATTGCATAATATTACTCAAGAAGTATAACATGTATAATCTTAAGGAATATTTTTCAAGAAATATTAAAGTCTTTAAACTTTAACTTAGATTTAAGTTTAATTTTAAAGTTTAAACATAATGAACATGTATTGTTTTATAGACATTTAATTCTCATCATTCATTAGTTTAATGTTGATTATAGTTGATTAATAGTAGAACTTATTGATACATCTCTTTAACAGACACTTAGCAACCTAAGACTCTTTATATACAACATATAGAGAATGGTTCTACTTTAATTTACACTGGCCTTTAAACTTAGTGAGATACATTAAGTTACTGATTTAGCAATTTATATATATGTTTGTAAATATGTTTAGTTTCTTATTTAGTATTTTGATTATTTTGATTACTACTTTGTATTTTTTGTAATAATTAGTCATAATTATCATCTTTTGTAGAAAATGTTAATATTGTTTCATGTTAAACTTTTCCATGAATCATAATCTATTTTTAGAATAGTTATGTAAAAGAACTGATAAGCCTAGAGTATTTGTTAAGTAAATTCTGGTTGGCTGTAATTTGACCAATCAGATAAGTTGTTACATACAGAGCCACCTGTAGGTAGATGCTAGCTCCCTCTGGGATTCAGAAGTCCATTTATACAAGCATCTCAAACAATTTTGTCATTCTGCTGCTAATTTTTGGAAAAGTAACATCTCTAAAAGCTCTCTCTAAGGTTAATTAATTAATTATTTAATTTAATTTTGGCACTTTGGCATTTAAATGAACCTTAGAGATTAACTAAATTCACTAAAACATTTTTGATAAATTTTTAAGTAATTAAAGTAATTATTTTCACAGAATTAATTAAGATTAATTAATATCTTTTCTTTGTTTTAAGTGGCAGCCATTTTAAATAATTAGATCTTTATTTTTCTTGCTTTAGATTAAAACAGGGCTTGCTACTATTTTAGGTTTATTAGTTTAACAGCACAGAATCATTAAGGTTATTTTTCATATTTTTAGTAATTACAGTTTAAACAACTTTTAACTGGTTTAAATCTTTCATTCAACTAGTTTATTCTGATTTTTCATATTTTTGGTTAAATAAGAACTGTTTCATTTTTAGTACACATTAATAACCTGTTTAGCTTTAAGTAACTTTTAGTTAAGTGTAAATAAAAACATAGTTCATTAAAAATTTGGTTGATTTTAATCTATTCAACATTTGTGTTTTATTTCCCTTTGCATTCAAAGGGTGGTGTCATCCTGACGATAAGATTTTTCCCTATTAAAGAGTACTCCTGAGCAAACTAAGAACATTAGGTTAAATAAGTAACTAAATTCTATTAATAGAAATCAAAAAGGTTTTAATTTTCAACACCACAACAATGGTGCCAAGTGGGATAGAGGCCTGCTTCTATTTTTAGAAACCACTTATTAACAACATATTTTTTAATCACCACAACAGTATTATATTTAAGAGCCTTGTACATATACAATTCATGGTGTAAAATCGAGGATATCACATACGGATTTTATCGAACGATACAATTAAAGTGATAAAACATAAGGTTACGTCCAGAGTTACAACGCTTTTCATTATTTTGTCATTTGACATGTTAAAAAATAAGTTTCTTTGAAAACTTTCTTTAGTTTGTGTTTAATGTCATCATAATACCTACGAGGGATGATCCAGAAATACCCGGAATTAAGCCGTACATTTAAAATGTGTTAAACGTACAAACAACATACATTATATTGATGCGATGTATATCCTCTTTACAGGTAAACAGAAATCATTACAATTAAACACATTATGGTAACCACATGCATATATAAGCTAGTAAGACGCATTAACGCTGTCATAGCGTCAAAACATATTAAAATATTTTCTAAAGTTTTTGCCGCTGTATACAATATAAAGTCCATGCATTTGATTCCATTGGATGAATAATTCTGTTCGAATCCCATAAAGGAGCCTATTGTCGGAAAGTTCCGGATGTCGCTCAACTTAAGTATGCTAATAACCGAAACATGGATATTGAACTGCTGTTGTTCGATTTGATAGTGGGGAATCAATCGTACGCATGTTAAGGTTGAAGGCATAAATAATGTTTCATTTCTTTGATATCATTTAATTAAATAAAAACGTGCATGATAAAATTTGATGTAAAAAACAAAACAAATATTTTTTGCCGAAAATAAATATAAAGTAGTTTCAAGATTCGAAAGCAAATTAAAGAGAATAAGTTTTAAATAGATAAAATAAATACTTAAAACGATTCCTAGATACATGCAATTTATTAATTCAAATTTTGTAAACAAAATCTCTAAATTTAAATGTTTGCACATTATAGCAAATTTGTTTTTCAACGTTAACGCCATGCGCATTCTTATATCCGACTACCAGAATTTATTATCTTTAAGGTTTGTCCAATTTTCTTAAACGTCTATACGGCTAAAAACGTTTGTTTGACTGGCAATATCCTTGTGTCGGGTTTCTATCAAATAAGATATTTCTGAAGAACTGTTGACTGGTGTTTATGAAAGCGTTGATGTCCCGGCGCCTTAATGACAACGTTTTCGAAAAACAAATGGTGAAACTACAAACCGTTGGAATCTGATTACACAAGTATCCTATGTTCAAACGACGTAAAACTTTAGAATGACTTTTTGCGGGTGTCACATCAAGCTCCGGCAGATTTCGAAAAATATCTAGTTTTGTATCCAGGCCTATTGGGTATTAAAAAGATTAAACGTACGTCGCGTTCTTTTAAGTTGTGCCGCTGTGGCGTTTCCATAGTTATTCAAGGCGGCCGGTGACGGTACCGGATGCTATTAAATAAAAACAAATTTGTTGTGGAATACATGAAACATCCAACTTTATGCAGGTTTTAATTAAATGAAAATAACTTGAAATGTATCAGAGTTATAAACAAACTTTACGTGTCCCCTTGCATTTTATCATAGAACCAGTAGTGCCATTCCATGAAAAGCGGCGTTTGGTCCTCAAGTAATAAAAAGCGTATGCCACAACATTGAACAACACGAATCAAACTCGAAAATAATATAATATTGCTGGATATTACATAAAACATTCAATTCGTATTTCAAAACAGACTTGTATAACTTGCAACACAACGATATAGTTTCTTATATTTTGCAAATGCAATATTAGTTAAAGCTGGTTTCCGACTGTTTCAACCGCTGAGCCAAATAAGGAGACTACCTGATAAGTTATGCAGGGAATGCTTGTTCGATTCTCGGGCGTAGCTTTATTTCCCCGTGACAACTGATTCAGAACAGTGGGTCAAAAAGTCTATCACTGCTGATATAGAAATAATGTAGGATAAGTGTAGTCTATAGTTTATATGGGAAATGGTAATTACTTTCATTCATTAAGGGGAGCGTGTTAGGTGAAATTGCCCCGGGAAATGATCAAATACGTGCTACAAAAAATAAAAACAAAAAGCAATCAATAAAACAGGCAAACAAAACGACTTTAGTAATTTGTTTTATGAAAAAGAAAATATTCCATTATCATAAATGGAAGAACCTTAACTCATTCTGTTTCGTATTCTAATATCTAATATTACCAGTATGTGTAATGCCAATTGTGCTTTCAAAACACGTTGGTAGGTTATCTGAATAGTCGAAGTGCTGCATTCACACCACGGGACAGTGCTTTATTGGAAATTGATAAATACTGCATTTTATCTAATATCATATACCATATAATAAAGTTTATATAAAAAATAGTTATTTTAGAAAAAAGTAGATCCCTAAGAATTTCAAGAGTCTGATGTAACAGTTACAGCATTTTTACAGATACAGAACATATCAACTTTTATCGCGCTGTTTTTGCTGTAATAACGGTTTCTTAATATTATCTGCCGGTACAATTATATTGTTTAATTCTTTTCATAGCTAAATTGACCTAAATTGTGTTGTTGTGCAGGTTAACCAAATGAAGCAAGTCATAGCTTAATATCATACCATTTTACAGAGAAATTATATTGTAAATACACTAAAGCAATGATTTACAGACAATGCCGTTAATGAGACAAAATTTTGAAAAGCAATTAAAATTTAATAATAATGAAATCATTCTACAAAATAGTATTTCCTAAACAACATTTGAAAATATTTAGTAATTTTGGATTTTACCAACAATTAGAAGACTAGTATTTTAGCAGACAATAACCAAAGGGTCAAAAAACCGTTTCACATAAATTGAAGCGGAGTTCGTAGAAAAAAGACACGGATTAGAACTTATTGTTCGGAAAAGTGTCAATTATTAAGGGAAATATATAACTGAATTAGACAGCATTGCTTAAAGGCAGGCACATTGTCATTACGTATGTAGATTAATGACCATGCAGAAGTACTTTAAGTATTTTACATAATACCTTTGCCAAATTGGTAAAACCAAATATATGTTTTTAAACTGACATGATAATGGCTTAAATTATATAAAATCCTTTTAAAATAAAAATATAATTAAAAAATAATTTAATATATTTTAATAATAAAAAATTAAAAAAGATGCTGTAGATGTTTTCTCAGTTGATTTATGCAATGTAAAATAAAAACAATAGAGACAATATTGCAAATCACAGAATTGGACCCTTTAAGTGAGTGATACATTTTATATTTCCAGAATGCCGTTTGCCGTTCATCTACCATCAACATGTTTAAGAAAATGTTATCATTTACTGTTACAGATAGTGCATAAAAGGGTCGAATTGTACGAGTTACACATTCAAAAGTATACATTGGTAGTTGTTTAAACTAAAATCAATTACATTCTGTCGTTTGTACGTATACCAGAGGAATCATTATTTCAAAGTAAAACAACAACATCTAAACTAATCACCTTTAAGCTTGTTCACTGAGACTAATTCGTAACTAGTGGGTATAAAGTTATATTTCAGACGTTTAATCGCAACTCAAACATTTTGTTATGTACACAGGCATTCCAAAACAAGGTCATCATACAAGATCTTGTTATTAAACTTTACTAAATAACGCGCAATAAAAACTGCATGCAAAACATAAAAGAAATCTGATGGCAGATGTATTAAGGTAGTCTTAACGAAACTAATTTCATATATGCGTTGATCATTACAATGACTGAAGCCTCATAAAATATACTACCAGTTCTTTCGGCACAGAAGTCAACATGATAGACTTTAGTCTTCTACGAAAGAATAGAGCAATCAACTTGATAAACGAATCAGACATTGTTCTGATCAAGCTTTCTTTAAGACAATCACCACCCTTCGATTAAACTCCGCAAAAAGATAAAATATGGTAAACAAGGCAAGGCGGCGTTCAATGCACGCAACCCCCACATAACCCAGCAACAAAGACCAGTGACCAGGGGCCCAGGAGGACCCCAAACGTAAGAAAATGAAAATATCAGCAGCACCACAATAACAACCCAATACAAGAGTCGCTA